>NC_072737.1:142428390-142450791 GCF_026930045.1 Uloborus diversus
TCAAAAGGAAATAGATCAATTAAAAACGTAACGTAATTTTAAAACTATGCATAATTTGCAGAAACTGAAACCGAACTTTGGAAAATCACAGAATAGGAGAAGAACCGTTAACGAAATTAAATCTCTTCAGCTTTTAAAATCTCTAGGTTTAAAGGGGAAAAGCATTTTCGATAAATTTTAATTGACAACTATTATTATTATCATTACTATTATTATTTTATTATTTTCATAATTATTATTAATTTTATTTGTTATTATTATTATTATTAGTAATTATTATTATTATTATTATTATTAATTATTGCTATTACTACTATCACTATCACTGTCATTACTGCTATTACTATTTCTATTACTAGTACTATTATCAATATTTGTATCATTATTTTTATCATTATTATTACTATTGTTATTACTGTTGTCGGTGTTATTTATTATTATTTTTATTTTTTTTTATTTTTATTTTTATTATTGTTGTTATTGTTATACTTTTTTTGGGGGGTTTAGTATTGTTTCTTTTTTGTCACAAAAGTCTTAATAAATAGACTATAGGGTAATGACACCAGTAACAGACACACTTAAGACATCGCCCTCACGTTAACTCAACTTTCTGAGCCTTTTAATGCATTCAGACTTTTGAAACTATTTTTCTCTCATGCAACTACATCTAATCTAAGAGTTTGGCTGTTTCTGGATCCTTTGAAATAGCTAATTCTATTTGTTTCATTTCGAAAAAAGGTCCGACCTCCACAACTGACACTGAAAATTCTGATGATACTCAGTAACAGATGGGATGAGGAAATGACGAGTAATGGACAGAATTCCCCTTTTCTCTTCAAAATGTGCAAAATTTCGTCATTTTTAGATCTAAAATCTTATTAAATTCAAATGAACATGAAATATCAGCAGACCTCGTGGCGGCTGTTCGTACTCTTCCACCACTGCCTTGTAAATACCAACTGGCTCATAAAATTCACTCTGACAACACTACATGGTTGCTTCGTATTCATGAGCCACAGCAACATCAGCTTTACCCGCTTAAAATTCTCATTATTCAATTCCAAACTTACGACTGTCTGTTACCGGACCCTTCTTTGTTATTGGTGCCGTTGCCCTATTGCGCCAAATGATTATTCGAAAGTAGAAAAAGTTGCGAAAGAGGCGAAATAGTTAAAAGAATAAAGGACATAAAAGTTCTAGAATTTTAAAAAGCTTTGCCGAAATAAACATGTGAATGAAGTTTTAAATTTTGAATGACGAACCGAAAGAATAAATTGAAAATTAATTTTGAACTAAAAGTTTCAATAGCAAATCACAGACGAGACAGTTAATGAATGATCTAATAAGCTATGTACATTTACCACTTTCTTTTTGTAAAATAGAGATTAGTAAACTTGTTTCATACACTAGTCGGACGAGTGCAGAACTAGGCTTCTAGTTTTTTTTCTTTAAATTCAAATCTGCTAAAATTTTTAAATTATGCAGAACTAAGCTGCTAGTTTTTTTTTCTTTAAATTCAAATCTGCTAAAATTTTTAAAGTGGCACAAAGTTAACCTAAATGACTTTACTTGTTCTACTACAGTAAAAAATATGTTTTGCTGCAGTAAAATAATGACTCAAAAGATATTCAGGTCTGCTAAATTTTTTAAAGTAGCACAACGTTACCCTGAATGACTTTACTTGTTCTACTACAGTAAAAGAACTGTTTCACTGCAGTAAAATAATGACTAAAAAGGTATTCAGATCTGCTAAAATTTTTGAAGTATCACAAAGGTATCTTGATTGACTTTACTTGTTCTACTACGGTAAAAAATATGTTTTACTGCAGTAAAATCGTGACTTAAAAGATATTCAGGTCTGCTAAAAATTTTAAAGTAGCACAAAGTTACCCTGAATGACTTCAGCTGTTCTACTACGGTAGAAAAAATATATTTTACTGCAGTAAAATAGTGACTTAAAAGGTATTAATTATTAATTGTTTTTCTGATATGCAAATTCAAATTAATGCCAATCCTCGGCACTTTTAGCATATAATGACGTGTGCAACGATCCTTCAACATTTCGGTTGTATCGCATAATTTTCAGAGAAGCTCTCAGGGAAAATTAGGTATTTTCCCGCCACGCTAAAATTACCCTCGCTGTGATCAGTTTAGCAAATCATTCCCCCCCCCCCCCCCGTAACATAAATGATTTTACTACGCTTAGTGGAAACGCTCTTGAAGTCTGTGGAATCGATTTCAGGGGTATTCCCATCACAAGGCTTAAGTGCTCAGTAATTATTCATATATTTTTATATTTAGCAGCAACGGGAGAGAAAATATGATTAAGTTGATGATGGTATGAATACAGTAAAAAAGGATTATTTTACTCATTTGCAGGGATGAAAATGCATTTTAGTTAAGCAGCTTCATAACTTCATGTTTAAATACATTAACTCTGAAATTCGTGCGGTTTAAAATTTGTGCACATTTTAACGCTATTTGGATATTTCGTGAAGTTTTTGTTACATGGATTTTTTTTGCAAATGACACTAAAAACCGTTTTGTAAGTTCAGGCTTAATTTCTAATTTCTTAATGTGGAAGAAAAGCTTTTGAGGACATAAACTATTGTTTGGGGACATTCATTAATTACGTAAGGGCCCTGAGGGAAAGGGGAGATTAGAAAAATCTTTACATGCCCTGACTGGGGGGGGGGGGGCAAACCCATTCTTACGTAATATTTTCCAAGTCGATATTTTATTTCAGAAATCACGTAGTCAATTGGTTTGGCAGGAATCATATTTCTTTTGCGTCTGGAAGGTAAAAAACGTATTAGGAGGAGCAGTTTTTTGTTTGTTTTACGAAGAATGAATTCAACAAATATAAAATGTAATGAAAGAATCGCACTTTGTATGGCATGTTTTATTTTGAATAAGTATCGCAGCATACACAAACATTCAGTCTAAATTCCAACTTTTTAATAAATATTTCTTTACACAAAAAAATTTAATTTAATAATAGTGAAATTAATAACGATTCCAGTGGTTCAAGATTCGTTATTTTATTATTTTGAAAAACGAAATGTAATCTTTCGTAAGAATAGGAGGAAGAAGTTTGAAAAATCTTACGTACCCTTACATGGGGGGGGGGGAAGGGGGCGGTCAAAAATTGCCAAAATCATCCTTACGCAATTAATGAATGATACCTTAAGAAATTATAAGCTATCCTTAAGAGTTTTTTTGCTGCTCAGAAAGCAATTATAAAGCAGTAATCTGTAGTGATTCCCTTAAAATTCCGTGATCCAACTATAAAGACAACTGGTCACTCTTTAGGTATTAAAAATAATAATTAACTTAAAAAAATTATAAGACACCTCTTTCCCCCCAAAAAGAACAAAAATATAGAAAAATCTGCTTTAAAGTAATAGTGGAATGTGGGACAAAATGAAACGGCGGGCAAAGTGATAGAGCGGAGCAAAGTAATAAAGTAGGGGGAAATAAAATGGTAAAATATTTATTCTGTTATTAGTGTCACCTAACTGATAACATTTTTACTTTGCAGTAACACACATAATCTATTCCTGTCAGGAAAACGTTTTTTCTTAATATCAATACATGTGATAATTCAAGCAATTTTCTAAAATTGATACTTATTTTGTACTACTTTGTGGTAAGTCAAAAATTACTTGATATTAGTTGTACTAAACTTCACATCGCTTTCTAATCGTTGATGCAGAATTTTTACAAAAATGTTAGTAGAGAGCTCCCCACGTTTTTTTTACTGATTGGTCAATTATTTTATCCTGTTATTTTAAGCTCAATAAAATAAAAAAATAAAAACAACTGTGACATTTAGATGTTGGATATCCTTCCGCTACTGAACAAACTTTACAGTCAACGATTATTATTTTCTTTTTAGTTCATATTGCTACAAAAGCGTGATGTTTTTGTTTTTTTAAAACTATTAGTTTATTCATAAAAATATTCGGACAATTTAAAGTGTATTAAGAAATATTTCATAATACACGTACGGATGCCCTATCTTTTTGAGCATGGAAAGCAAATGTTGATTACGTTTTGTAGTATAGATTTTTTTCCCATTGTGTGTTATGTATGTTAATATTACATGCTTTTTTTTCAGACATGTTTAAGTTTTCTGTCAATGTGTGGGCTGAATACTGCAAATTGCGTATAATTTAGAGCAATTTATGAGCATACCATTGAATGCAAACAGTTAAGATCACCAGTGAATGATACGATAACCCCTTAGTATGTTGTATACCTTTCACTTTTAAATTCCTTTCCTGTACAAGAGAGCATGTAGCAGTCTAGTATTACATTGAGAAAATTTCGTCGGTTGGTTAAAATTTTTTTTTTTAAAAATGCAATTATTAAATTGCTATTTCGTTTTTATTTATCGTCTTCAGAACCTTACTTATGTTAATTTATGCCTATGTATTGGCAACAGACAGTTTTAACTTTTTGTTTCTTGAACGTCAATGAAAAATAGTGTGTCAAGCGCACGATGCATGTAATTGCAATTTTTTTCCTCATTGATTTGAATTACTAAATTCTACAAGCGATAAACACCATAAGAACTAAGCAGTAAGTTATCGCCCTTAAGCCAGTGCTAAGGCAGAAGTTCGTGCAAATACAGCATACCGTCTAATTATGACATCCAGAGACTGCATTCGTCCTTGTTACATACTCTTCAGTCTGGAATAGAAGGGGTGCCGCCCAAGGGCATGGACACCCCCTATATATTGTAACCCCCCAAAACCAAAAGCCCCCAAAGAAGTCGAAAATACCCCTCGAAACAACCCCACTAAAAATTTTAATGGCGCGGTCTGCGCCTCCTAGGTGGGCATTCCTGGGAATAGTCAATAACTGAACTAGATGCAGATGTTCTCTTCTTTTAGTTCGGCATTAATGCACTTTCTCAGCTTTAATGAGAGAAAAATCTGCCAGCATCAAGGTTATTGACTATTCCAAGCTGATGAGCTCATAACAAGGTCGAAACTGCAGTCTCTAGATGTGATAACGAAGCTGTCGCTAAATTGCATGTAGCACAATAAGCACGTAGCATAATACTGTGGTATCTGTCTGAGTAAGAATGAAAACTAATTAGAGTATATAACTGGTTAAAATACATGTTTGAAAAACAGCTAGCTACCAAATATTACAATGGCTTGAATCATTTATTCAAACTACAGTTGGGGGTGCCCCGAACTTACAATTTTGAGAGGGTGGAAATTCACAATTAGCCGAGTGGAATTCCTAATTTCGAATTATGATAATGGGGTCGTTTTTGAAATCTTAAAAGTTATTTTTTAAGGGCTTGCTTAAAAACATAGGATTTCACCATTTTTTTTAAATAATTTGACAAAGTTTAATATTTAAAAAAAAGTATTTTAATCGGTGCGACAGATTCAATTTCCTTCTTTTCGCTTTTGCACATGACATCACAAATGATGAAATGCATTCTGTGTTGCCATTCACAGAGAAAATATAATTCGCTTCTTAACTTATATGTAGCGGCAACGATATGGTTGATAGCAAGCGTAGAGCACAATATTTTAATTCGCTTCTGAATTATCATAACCTGGAAACGCGGTAGGCAACAAGCGTAAACATTCAGAGCGCCTCGGGATTACAAGCCAAAGTACATCATTTGTGACGTCATAAAGACTACGACTAATTTGAAAAACAGGACATTTAAAAAAATTAATTAAAATTTTATCGTTTTGAAAATAAAATATTTCCCTCTCTCCATGTTATTTACCTATTTTTTTTTTTTTTTTTGCTTATTCTATCAACTTCAGTGACTAAAAGTAATACTTTTGACTGATTGAAACGGTCTCATTCTGCCGAATGAAACTCCAAATTTTGCCGAATAGAGCTCCAAATTTCGCCGAAAGATAATAATTTTGCCGAATCATCAGACAAAATTTGCCGAAATTTTTGGGAAGTCATAGTGACCTTCCATCGGGGACTACATTTCATTACTAACTTGATTCAACTTATAGCCCCGTAATAAAATATTGACACTTTAAAATAACGAAGCCTTCTAGATTCCCTTGGTATCTCATGAAGATAATGAAGAGCATAATATCCGTCATATGTTCACTGTATAAACATAACTTGAGGAATGGGTGATTGAAGGTTCTTGTATTGCGAGGATTATGCCCAACCTTGATTAGTTTCGCAAATAACTTTCCACTCCAAGGTATTATAATTAAAAGGATTTTACTGCTCTCCCTCGAAGCGCTGCTCCAATCGACCTATTTTTGGCATCATTTGCGATGTTTCTGGATATGATGGCATTTATGATTTTGTTTTATGCTGTGCCAGTGGGAGGAAGGTAAAAAATGATGTGTAAATAAGATTCGGTGTCACAAAAAAAAAAAAAAAAGGAAAAATAGGCAGAAGCGCCCCGAACTTAAATTCTTGGGAGGGCGGAAATTTTCAATTAGCAGAATGGAACTCCAAATTTTGCTGAATTATGATAATTTTTCCGAATGTTGATAATTTTGCTGAATGATGATAATTTTGCAGAAGGATGATGATTTTGCTGAATGATGATAATTTTGTCGAATGATATTAATTTTGTCAAAAGATAGTAATTTTGCCGAATGATGATAATTTTTCCGAATGATGATGATTTTGCCGAATAAGGAAATTTTTGGAAGGTCACAGTGACCTCCCGTGACGTCCCATGGGGGTGTCCCTGAAAATACGTAGTCAAGGTCCGTGCCGTAGCTTTTGCCTGAAAACGTTGGGATTAAATCATAACAAGTTAACGAGTGTTTTCTTAATCTTTACTAATAATAAAGCTGCAAGTCTCTCTGTCTAGAGGATGTCTGGATGTCTGTAGGATGTCTGGATCACTGTGACGCGCATAGCGCCTAGACCGTTAGGCCAATTTTCATGAAATTTGGCACAAAGTTTGTTTGTAGCATGGGGGTGTGCACCTCGAAGTGATTTTTCGAAAATTCGATCTGGTTCTTTTTCTATTCCAATTTTAAGAACAAAATTATCATAAGGTGGACGAGTAAATTCCGAAATTATCATAACGTGGAACCGTAACATGGGTACAAGCCAATTGGCGAGAAAATTCACCATACATTATTTGTAAATATGCAGGCAAACCAAAAGACCTTTTAATTTTTCTATTACGGGCAAAGCCGTGCGAGTACCACTAGTGTATGAATAAGCTATCAATCACCAACTTATTTATTACAATGGTTATTCAGAATCACTGCTACAAAACAAATCATAGAAGTTCAGTAACATAGAGTCTCCTCTCCAAAACGAACCGGAATGACAAATGGTCTTGAAAAACGAAAGCGAACCACGTCTTGGTTTCAGGCCTATAGCAAAACAAGTAAGAGCCCAAAATAATGACCAGACTTTAATTTTCGAAATTGTGACCCGCATTTTGAAGCACGAAATTAAAAAGAAATACATAAAGTTTTTTTCTTCAGTTGCAAATATTCATTCTGGGAGCCTGTTTCTTTTGTGACAAGACAAACATGTTGAAATAATCCGTAACCTAGTTCATTCCACTAGTTTTGTAGTATCAAACTCTGATAATATGTCGTTATGCTACACAAATGCTTTCTTAAAGTTCAGATTGTGCATTTGATATACCGCTGTCCAACGGTAGATAATAAACAATGTCTTTGACTTAACCCCATAAAAAAGATATCAATCGGTGTGTGGAATGAGCTGAATTGCAGACTATAGTTGGGGCAAACCTAACCTGGCAGCATTGTGAAGGCTACACAGATCCTAATCACAGCATTCCGACGCTTCCAAGTTAGGTTTGCCTTAACTATGGATGTTTCTCGCTGAAGGGTCACGCATTGAAAATTTGTAAATGGAAAATAAACTTGATATTTTTGTCTTTGATTTCGCGTAATATTTTTTTTAATATGTGTTAATATTTTCGAAGACATACATTTTTAAAAGTCGGTCATCCTTTTGTGCTAACTCTAATTTTGTCTAGGACTGTCTGTCCTGCTGTGGGGGAGAGCGTTGTACCTTGAGATGCTCGTACCTTGAGACACTGCTAATTTATAGGAATCTGTTTTTAGCAGCTATATTTTTGTAATCTCTAATAGTAAGTTTCACCACTAAATGGGGCCATAGTAACAATCAGCATCAAAAGAGTCAAATTGATGATTTTGTGAGAGAAAGAAAATTTCATGACTCCAAAGTAAATATTTTCATCATTTTTATTTCTTTTTCTATCTTTGTATTTGTGAAACTAATCATTTGAATTTTATTTTGTTATAAAAGAGAAGTACTTTAAATATTTTGGTTAGGAGAAAACAACGATAGTGCATTTGACTACCATTTTGGTTTTTCTTAAACCACGTGGTGGTTGTACCTTCCCTTTGAGACAGCTAAATATATTGTATCTTAGAACACATCCCAAGGTGCAACACATGCGTGTTCTTAATAATCAAGATATGTTTAGGAACATGGAAAAATGTTCCAATCTGATGTTATCTTTTAAACACATTTAATGCTAGATAATAATTCATCAATTCATTATTTGATTCATTACTCATAACTTAATTCATTTCCATGAAAAAAAAATTTTTTTTTGTGTTTTCTGGTTCAAAATATGTTCAAGTACATGGCTGTTTCCTGAATCATGAAGGGTTCCCATGGTACAACACGATGTGTGACAGTTTGGAACT
Source organism: Uloborus diversus (assembly GCF_026930045.1). Lineage (NCBI taxonomy): Eukaryota > Metazoa > Arthropoda > Arachnida > Araneae > Uloboridae > Uloborus > Uloborus diversus. The sequence goes on from NC_072737.1 coordinate 142,437,078, forward strand.
CTTACTTTAAATGACTGGCAGTATTTTATTTTCAAAATGTCTGAATTAAAAAACAAAATATATTACAGAGAAGTATATTGGGGTATTTCAATTCGATTTTTAGATTTTAAATTCGATTTAAAATTTGACATTAAAAATTAAGATATGAAAGTGTTCCAAGGTACAACACTCACCCCTGTCATAAATAAGAAACACTCGAAAACTCTCTAAAAGGATAAACGTCGATAATCATTCAGTTTTCTGAAAATGATGAAATGGAGTATTTTAATAAAAATATAATGTCTAGTTACATCGCACAAACGTTATTTTATTTTTTTGTAGGAACTTTTGTGCATCTAAACATGAGCATTAAATGAATAAAAAACATTCTAAAGAGGCTTCACTTTCTTTTACTAAATTCGAATAAGACCACTGCTCACATAGAACTTCAGATTGAAGAAAATGCAAATGACTAAGTAAATACTTCTCTTTTCGTTGGATTTTGTGCTCAATGTTACTTTTTTTGTGTTTAAACTTTTTCTCTTCGGTCGGTGCCGCTTTAGATAGTTTAAATGGGTGTTTGAAGCAGAGAAGATTCGACTTGTGTTTGTTCTGGATCCAAATTCGAAGCTGTTGATTTAACTTGCTGTGTAAATGAATACATGCATATCAAACAGGAATGTTAAAATAAAGTTTGTGGCAGAATAATCCTAGCTTTTAGTCAAAAAATATTTTTTCACGGAATTTTGTTACTTTAAATAAACAAAACAGGAAGTATATGTATTGAATACCATAAAATCAACAGGAAGTTCATCCAAGTTAAACAATTTATTTTTCTGTACATTAACAACGATTTTCTTAAAAAATCCATAACTCTCTTTTGATTGCCTTAGGCTCCAATGTATCTTTATTTAAAACACGATTTTAGAACTTAAAGCAACTTTTAACAAGACGTTTTGTCTAGAACTAAATGAGCCTATTTTATGTATACTAGCCTCGATTTTTTAACTTCAGATAGAGTAAATATTTTTCAATTAGCTAAGGTTGAAAATTAATACATTTTAAAATTTCAAACAACAAAATATGCCACTTTTATTATCTAAAAAATAAAATAAACAATAAATTAAATTATATTTATTTACTTAATTAATTAATTAATTTATTTATTTAAAGTATTGCACACTACAGAAAATATCCAATTACAGTGGCAAAAATAATATAAAAATAGCAATTAAAACATTAAAAATATTAAAATATTAAAATATAGACTTAAATTTGCAAAGTGAAATGTTAAAAATATCTAAATCGCGATACTAAATGTTAAAAAGTTTGTAAAATTTAAGAGCCATTGTCTGTAAGGATCAGGTAGGTTGTGATTGTTGACATTTTTAATTTTTCTCATTTTCACATATGTTGTTCTTTATCATGAATGTAATGTTTGTGCAAAATATGAGCTTTGTCTGCCTTACCGCTTTTGGGAAATTAAATTTTTAAACTTAGGGGGCGTGGCACATTTTTGCGTGTTTTTCAAATTTGCAGATTTTAAAGTTCTTGTTGCTTTAAGCGCCCCTATAATGACATGGATTTTTTAATTCTATACTATTATATGGTCTTCTTAGATACTATTACAGCTGTCAAATCGGTGTCACTACGAGGGCGACGGCCACAAACTCCGTTTAAAAATGACCGAAAATGAATTTTTTTACTACATTCAATGTCAATTTTCTCAAAGCGCCTTCATGATGACACCAACGTTTTTGCATAAATTCCTAGCTACACTTGCATACATTAAAAATATGTAATAAAATTGGTGTCACTATAAGGGCGCCGTAAGATATTGGAACTTTTATGTGATAAATTTCACAAAAATGCAAATGTTTAAAATCTAACTACTACTCTCGCCCTCATAGCAGAGATCTGAAACTAATTAAGTTTGATAACCAACATGCTCGTCTAACATACGAAATAAAAAATCGGTGTCACTCCTATTACTTTCGGAAATATAATCATTCGAAATTAGTATGTTATGGAGTTATTAAAAAAAAGACTTTTCTAATTCGAATGGCTTTTTGCACGGTTTGTTTAATACTTTAATATAAAATTACAGTATTGACACCTAAAATAATATGTTTCTAATGCTTTTTATAAAAAAACAAAAAAATGGCAAAAAAAAAAAATGGCAAAAAAAAAAAATCAAACAGAAATAAATTGATAAGATTGTCAGGGATTTAAAGGATCATTGATTCATTTCACTTTACTTCCTTTCTACGAATAAAGAATTGTAATCACAAAAAAAAAAAAACAGATTTCGACCTAAATTTCTATTTTACTATCACCAAATTTATACTTCACAAGTTTTTTCGGCACATCTGTACATACATATGTACCTAAGAACATATAGATAACCAAATATCCATTTTGAACGCCTCCTCAGTTAATTATCGCAAATTCTCTTGTGATGTCTTCATGCGCGTAAACTTGCGTCACTCAAAAATGTTATGAAATAGTAAATTGAAAACTCATACGTACGTAGTATGATCTAAAAGTTCGAGCTCAAGTTGTATAAAACCTTACCCTGAATAGTTTACATTACCGAAGCATATATCTATCTACAAAATAGTCACCTTGAACGATTATGCACTTCTGCCAACGTTCGTATAGCTTTTAGAAGCACTCCTGGAAGATATTTTTCGCAAATTCCTGTAAGGCCACTTGCGTTGCTGCTTTAACTTCATTGTGGGGAAGAAGGCTACTTTCATGTTGAGGATGCATGTTGAGGTCCGATTGGTCAATACTCTGATATGACAAACAAATAACATAACGTTTCGTCGAACTTAGCTCCGCGTGACTTTTACCTGTTCCCAGCAAAAAAACATTTGCATAGACGCCACTTTTTTCCGTCAGGAGAAGATGAAGCTGCATCATAGAAGATAGCGAAAAATGGCTTCCAGGAGTGTTTCCAAAATTATATGAACACTGGCAGAAGTACATAGTCCCTCAAGGCGACCTTTTGAAGGTGGATGTGTTTCGGTAATGTGAACTATTCTGGGGAAGATTTTATACAGCTTGTCCCCGAACTTTTGCATCGTACTACATACAATATGTATAGGGTGTAGTTATGCTTCTCCTTTTTTGACTGCTGTATGATGAAAGAAAAAGAACAATAGCCAAAAAAAAAGAAGGAAGAAAAACAAAGAGATTGTTTAATAACCAATTGATTTGTTTTTTTTTTTTAATTGAGCATATAACTAAGATTTCGGTAATGTTGTAATAATGTATAGATTTAGGTACACTAAACATAGTTAAAAAAATTAAATTACCTTGTTTAATCATTCAAAAAAAAAAAAAAAAAAAAAAAAAAGAAGAATATAACTATGAAACCGTCAACAAATTACGCAATTAAAGTGGAAAGATTGCACGTAGACTTTTTTAGTCATCAAATTAAACAAAAAAGGTAACAGATAAATTACAATATTAAATCAAAATAGGAATATTTTAATACTTATTTAAAATTTATGAATAGAAAAGTTTGCATTTTTCATAAAAGCTATAACAGTGACATACATTTTGCTGAAAAAAAAATCCATGAAAAGAGCAAGGTTCTTAAAACGCAGGTACAATAAACAAACTCAATATTTACACCAAGCTAATAACTGAATACATATACTACTTGATCTGATGTTTGCACACATAATATTGAACAATTTGATTGTTTAATCTTTTATGAAGCTTTACAAACAAGTTCCAATTAAATTTTTCAATCTTACTAATATTATATATGCGAAAGTTTGTCTGTATGGATGTGTGGATGTATGGATGTATGTATGGATGTTTGTTACTCTTTCACGCAAAAACTACTGAACGGATTTTGATGAAACTTTACAATAATATAGCTTATGCATCAGAATAACACATAGGGTAGTTTTCGTCCCGTTATGGGGGGCAAAACCCCCTTAGGGGGGCAATAAAACACAATTTTTGTATAAATTCTCTAATATTGGGATGAAAAAATACTTGCACATATTTACATTATATGTCCATCGAAAGCTCTGATTTTTCTGCTGAAGATGGCACCTGTTCGAATATTCTAAGTAGAATAAAAAACGAGTTATGAACTTTTTAGATCCATGTTCGAGGGCTTTCCTCAACTCAATACAATATTTAGTGTATCATCTCAACTCCCTGTCGATAGCGACAATTGTTGTATTGTTGACTTTCTTTGCTTTTCGTGATTGTTCAAGGCTTTTCTCAAGTCAAATCTTGAAGTAAGATTTTTGCACAAGATTGGCAAATAATACATGATTTGGCTGATGATTTTCCATTTAAACGGAACTTTAATGTAATTAATGGTTTTTATTATTATTTATGCTGATTGAACACTTACTCATTATCCAATCAACCAGCAGATCGCCAAAATGTTTGCAGAAAGATTTCCGTAGCTGATGCATTTGGCAGTTTTTTCAACGTTGCTGTTTTTGAAGCCGAAGACTACGTCATAATGTTTCTCAGCTTTCACCATGTAAACAAAATATCGCCAATCAAAGAATTTTCAAAAGACTTTTTTTACTGTGTTAAATAATCCAGCAACTAAATTAGGCAAATCCATAAACAGCACAAAAACTTCCATTAATTTTCCTTTTTGCACAATTTCAAAAAATCACCAAATTGTATTACTTATTTTGGTAACATTTCGGATGAAACTGTTTAGCGCCATTTTATGGTGACCAAAAATATCTCAGCATCTGGCGACGATATCTCTGTAACGAAAATTAATATCATATCGTTTTACAAAGTAAGGAAAGAATGGGGGAGCATCATCGAAGGTACCCCGAAACGACTTTCGCAAATTCGGTAAAATCGCACCAAGAGCCACAATGATTGAAATTTCCCGAAATAACTAAAGCAAGTATAAGGGGATTACGAGCGCAGCTACTTTTTTTTAATCACTTCGTACTTCATTAGCCATACAGAGAAGGTTTTAGACTCCATGTTAAAAAAAAGTATCAACAGATTAATCTTTTTAAATATGAGAAGATTAATTTCATGTTTTTTTAAATTTGTATATGCTTAAATATAGTGCTTTCGTTTCTAAATCAATACTTCTTTGTTCTTTATACTTATTGCTATTTTAGTTTTATGGGTAAGGAAGAAACTCGATTTTTAAGCAAGTAATGATTTTTTCTAATAATTATTACTGACCCAAGCAACGCTGGGTATTTTTGCTAGTTTAACAATAATTTTCTGAAATTTAAAAATTGCATAATAGAAAATCCTTGAGACTTTTCTATAAAAAACGAAAATAACTTATTCATTGATTTTATATAAATACACAAAAATAGTTACTTACAACAGAAAAAAAATCAATCGCTATTAATGATGCAAAAAAGACGGCAATTTTCGAAATATAGGTGAAACAAGTATGAGAAATACGCAAAATGACATTTCTTGACCAAAATAAATAATCGCTAAATATTTAAGAAATGCTTGAAACGACGAGGTAGGGTTAGGGGGGTCAACCTCTGATTTTGGAGTAAATCACACTTCGGCCCCAACCTCTGCCTCATTTTTTTAGTACAGAACAGCTACCACCAACGCCTCGGAAGAGTTTCTGAATCTACTTCAGCACTTCTGAAAAAAAAAAAAAAAAAAAAAAAAAAAAAAAAAAAAAATCAAAAGTCCCTTTGATTTCCAAATTATGTCATCATTCAAAACGTCTTTAATCAATTTCTTACATTAATGCCCTAAATTCTTTCTAAACAATAGATAAAGTTAAATAAAAATCTCCAATTTTATGAATGGTGTTAGTTTTAAACAACTCAGAAGTACAACTAGAGTTTAATTTCAGAAATTGAGGGAGTGGGAGGAGGGGCACGCAAGTGTTCTCGGAAATTCAAAAAATAGTCGTAAAAATAGAGTTTAAAATAATCATAAACATTGAGCAGAAAACCCTTTCACAACTTGCACCCGAGTTTGTTTTGACGTACAATGGCGGATTTAAAATATAGCAAATATTGCAATTGCGCGAGAGGCCCCATAACCATAGGGCCACCGAAGGAGTTACAAAAATGCGAATGATAAATGTTTTACAACTTCTGTGATCCCCAAAATGTATTTCGACGAGCCCCAAACTTGTAACTCCGCCGAAGCGATACAATGCCGAAGTGACTGCATTACTGTGATTCATATTACAAATATCGAAAAATTAAAAATTACCGTCGGTTCAAAGGGAATCTAATAAAATGACACAAAAATCGGTTTCGCCATCTCATATTTGTTTCCATAGTCTCCAATTCGGCAATATATCACCAAATGATCGTCAATCTGAGACGCTTTATTAGCTTTGCATTGAAATAAGTAATTAATAGCCACAAAAAATGAGAAAACAGGCTTTTCAGAACACCCGATCGAAAACAAAAAGGGAAGTGCACAACTGGAACGTCCGCAGACCCTACAGATTATCATTTTTGAGTTATGACTTATGACAGATACATACGTACATCCTGTTGCAAGAAACAACGCAATAATTAACTTGTTTGGTACCTGAATGTAGTATTGAAAACTCTTCTAGGGATGACTAAAAATAGAAATTCATACTGAAATTTCAGTAAATAATTTTATATGAAAACAACAACTCCATTTACTTTGTATTAAAAAGTAAAACAGCAAAGGTCCTTTTTTTTCAAAAACATCGGCCAATTCCATCGGCTTTCGATGTTTTTTAAGGCCGATGGGCCGATGTTTCCCGCAAGTTAGCATCGGCCGCCGATGCCGATGCCGATGGCTAAATTGTTGAACCATCGGCGCCGATGCATCGGCCAGGCCGATGCATCGGTCAGGCCGATGCATCGGTCGAGTCCTAAAAATTAGTACGGTTGGAAAAATATAAATATTAGTACGACTATTTTAGCCATAATGCACATTACACAATACGTCCATCTGTACCTATATCACGATTTACTAAGTTTCTAATGCTTTTTATAAAGTTTTTTTTTTATAAAAAGCATTAGAAACATATTATTTTAGGTGTCAATACTGTAATTTTATATTAAAGTTTTAAATAAACCGTGCAAAAAGCCATTCGAATTAGAAAAGTCTTTTTTTTAATAACTCCATAACATACTAATTTCGAATGATTATATTTCCGAAAGTAATAGGAGTGACACCGATTTTTTATTTCGTATGTTAGACGAGCATGTTGGTTATCAAACTTAATTAGTTTCAGATCTCTGCTATGAGGGCGAGAGTAGTAGTTAGATTTTAAACATTTGCATTTTTGTGAAATTTATCACATAAAAGTTCCAATATCTTCTGGTGCCCTTATAGTGACACCAATTTTATTACATATTTTTGATGTATGCAAGTGTAGCTAGGAATATATGTAAAAACATTGGTGTCATCATGAAGGCGCTTTGAGAAAATTGGCATTGAATGTAGAAAAAAAAATCATTTTCGATCCTTTTTAAACGGAGTTTGTGGCCGTCGCCCTCGTAGTGACACCGATTTGATAGCTGTAATAGTATCTAAGAAGACCACATAATAGTATAGAATTAAAAAATTCATGTCATTATAGGGGCGCTTAAAGCAACAAGAACTTTAAAATCTGCAAATTTGAAAAACACGCAAAAATGTGCCACGCCCCCTAAATTTAAAAATTTTATTTCCCAAAAACGGTAAGGCAGACAAAGCTCATATTTTGCACAAACATTACATTCATGACAAGGAATAACATATGTGAAAATAAGAAAAATTAAAAATATCAACAATCACAAATGCCGTAAACTGCCTGATTCTTACAGACATTGGCTCTTAAAAAGACAAAAATTATCATCATTGTTCAGTCTGGTAAAAAAAAAAAAAAAAAAAAAAGAACGATTCCTAAGAGTCCTATTTGGGACAGAAAGTTGGATCAAATTAACAATATCAGATAACTGAATTAAATTATTTAGTACCTTATGGAAAAAAAGAAGACACAAAAGTTCACGGCGTGATTTAAGACTGGATATATTATAAATATTACATAAATAAGAGTAAGAATAAGACACAAAATCGAGATTATCAGTTCTGTAACACAAGTAATAAATACATTTGGATTGAATCTGCTCAAGAGTTTTAGTTTTTTTATTGTAATAGAGATCCAAAACATAAGACTATATTATTCAAGTTTATATCGCGTAAGACAAACCTAAAGCATTTAAAGAGTTGGGTCATTCCATGTCAAATGAGCAAATCAGCTGTGGCTGACATGTCACAGATTTCAATGAAAATTTTTATTTAGGTAAACCATGCATATCTATGAGGAAATGCAAAGTATGGAAGTTTAAAAACTGTTAGTTGCTTTGTTATTGACATTATAAGTTGATGCTTACGTTAAGCCTAAATTTTCGGAGTTCATTGCAGCCAGTTTGTGACTCAATAACTCCATAAGTTATAAACGTACACTTAAAAAATAAATATTTCCGCATTCTGTAAACAAATCTCTATTGGGAAAAAGCAAAGTAAAATTTATTTGGATCTTTTTTTGAATCTGAGATATTAACAAATATTGAAATTTTGCCAATTTACTTCAGATTTCAAATCACTCTTCTAGCTCTTTTAATGAAAATATAAGAGTAAAAATGATTCAGATTGAAAAACTATCTATAACTAACTATCTGCTCTAATTTAGTTACTGTTTATGAATTTCTTGATAACGAAATCGTACTTAAAAAAATCGAAAATTTCTTTTTTTCCTCTATTTCAGATGTTTTTTTGAAGATGAGGGAATGCTCTAAATTTACTCAAGTTTTTTATGTAATATATTGAAGTGTCTTTTAGGTGCTATAAAATTTTAATCATTGGTATCAGCGTATATTTGTTACTAGACTTGAGCTTAGGCAAAATTTCATTAGTTAGTTCTTTTTATTGTAAGTTTAGCAAAACTAACCATTCCTTTCGTGTTTCATTTTCTCAAAAGCATGTTTATGAGGTATTTGCTAAAATGTACATTTTTTTTTAAATCGAAACAAAGGTTAGAAATACTTGCTTTTGCATCATTGAGTCGTTTATCTAGTGTTATGAATTCTCGTTATTTCACATAAGAGTCAATCCATACAGTTTCCATACAGTATAAACTACTCATTCATGTTCAAATAGTTCTAAGTTATAAAATTAAAATAATTATTTTGAAAATTAAAATATGTTTTTTCAGTATAATGTATTATATAGGGCACAATATACGTAATTTAAGAAGGTGCAATGAAGTTTTCACACTTTTTATTTCTGTTTTAGTGTGTGAATTGACTAGCAAAATTGCACAATTTCAAAGACGTGTATCCTTTTTACAAACCAAATACAAAAAACAATATGCATAACATGTATAGTACTTGAATGGAATATTCAATTGGCCACGAAATTTTATTTTTAATTCCATCCCCTTTTGGTTTACAGGGGTCAAAAAATGTCATTTTTGTCATTTTTCCAATTTTTGAGGGGCTGTAATCTATAAAGGGTGCACAAACACACAGCAACAGTTACATATTCCTTTTAGCATGGCTCCAGTAATTAGTTTTTACCGTATTTCATTTTGTGTTTCCGTCCCCTACGCGAGTTATCTCCCTTTGAAATGAGTAAAATTTTTACATTTGACCCTGAACTTTAACCTGTTGCCGTTATTTTAATTATTAACTTAAGGCCACGTAACTCAGCATGTAAGACTATCAATTTATGCCTCTTAACTTCAAAGCGTTAAAGTAATTGTCATAAATGTAATTCAAATAGATTTTGGCCAAAATGCAAAGATCTAAAAGTACCATTTTTGACTACGACAAATCACTTTTGATGACCTCTAAAAAATCAAAGGTCCAGTTGAGAGGAAAAAATAAAAGTGGTTTTAAACATTTTTCATATCCAGCTTTTAGGGATATAAATTTCAAAAAAATTTTGAAAAAAAAAAATAGAACCGACTTCAAAATTGCTCTAAAAAGTGAAAAATAATTTTATTCTTTAAACACCATCGATAATACTTTTAAACATAATTTTTGAAGTTGGCGCAAAAACGGCTGATTTTTTGATAAAAATATGAACGAAGCATGGTTACAATGGATTTTACTTTTTGTTTTTGCGCCAACTTCAAAAATTATGTTTAAAAGTGTTATCGATGGTGTTTAAAGAATAAAATTATTTTTCACTTTTTAGAGCAATTTTGAAGTCGGTTCTATTTTTTTTTTCAAAATTTTTTTATTTCATTCTTTTTAGTGTAAATGTAGATATTTCAGTAAAAGTAAGAAGTTACCTAGTAAGAAGTGCGGCTCTATATCACTGTATTGCTTTAGAAAAGCCTTTATTCAAAATTATCATTACAATTAATGTTACAGTTATATGGCACCAAACTTTTATAACAATGAGTTTCATATTGTCGCGTAGATGAAGATAGCGAAGACAATGTGAAAGCTAAATGAAGCGAATACTCGTTAGTCTCAACTCGAGATCTTTATTCAGAACCACGAATGAACGTTACATCTCCTTATATACAACATGAGAAAGTGCTGGAACTTTCCAGACTTGGAAAGATACAGAAATTAATAGAAGGTTAGAGAAAATACGGGAAACAGTAGAAACGAAATTTTAGTAAAATTCACTTTGTCCTAGTCGGGATTTGAACCCGGGTTGCTCGTGTGGGAGACGAGAATTCTACCACTGAGCCACCGTTATCCACGGATGAAAAGAGCGAACTTCGCTACTATATGATTTTAATCATTTAATAGGGAAATTTACTGTTTTTTGCCCATAACTTTTTATCTAAAGAACAAATATGGTCAAACAAAGTAATGGGACCTAAGTTGAGCCATCCTCTATCCATTAAAAAAAGAATAATCAAAATCGGTTCACTAGGTGAGACGCTATGAGTGGACAAACAAAAAAAAAAAACATACATACGGTATGAACTGATAACCGCCTCCTTTTTGAAGTCGGTTAAAAAATAAAAAATGGTCGAGCGCACAAATGCATCGAACCTGTATGGATTGACCCATAAAACACAAAGAAAATGCTATTTTTTTGAATTTTATTTTACGTTTGGAAATCAAAAACCAATTTTGAGTTTCTTCAAGCAAACAGTAGAAACACACCTCATTATTCTTGTAAAATTTTGAAGTTGTTTGAATTTTCCCTCATTTGAATTTTTGTGTCTATGTGAAAGGGCAAATCATCATTTTACAAAATGGCACTATGTTTAAAACTGATTTTGAAGACAAAGGAGTTAAAATACAACTTCAAAAGTAAGGTATTTCTTTTATGATACTTGGCACATTATTGGGTATTAATTTCGTCAATGCTAATGAATTCCTTAAAGATTGAGATTAAAAAATAAAATGCTTAATTATGAGAAAATTGAAACCTTTTCAGTTTTTGAAACTCGGTTAAAAGTTAACTATAATAACTTTGAAAATTTTACTGACATCAGATTAATTACCCTACTCCATAGATGGCAACAACATATAACTTTTATATTTTCATTAAATAGTTAATAAGATACAAGCCTTCAAAAATGTAACATTTAGCAATTATGAGAATGCTGTTCAATTTGACCACTTTTCAATCGCATGTAACTATTCAAATAAAAAATTTTAAGCAAAAATATTTTAGATATTTTTATGTAAGCAGAAAAGGAACCTGTGTACCAAATTTCATAAAAATCTGTTACCATGCGGTCACCACTTTTTTGCGAATTTTGCTCATTTCGTATGAAATGACCCAGTTTGCTCATTAGAAAAATCCTTTGTCTTACGTTTAAGAAAACCCAGAACTTTGTACGCCTTGATATTATTTCGGCTTATGTTTCACTAAATTTCAACCGTTAATTCCTTTTCTATTAAGGACACTTTAATTTAAGATATATTTTTATGAAATATTTAATCACATAATTCTACGAGAAGCAAAATTGTTGAACATAATTGCAAAAAAAAAAAAAAAAATTAATACAATTCCATTTTAATGGAAAAGTAGGCTAATGAAAATAAAACACATCAAGTTACTTGCAATTTATGCTGCCTCCTTACTCAAGAAAGGGTGTATCTTACAATTCATCTTTTAAAGCATTTATTTTCATTCAAATTTCCATTATAAGGCTCAAATATAGTTATAGGAATGTTAGGAGTAAATTAAGCAACTCATTATCATCATAATCAGTCAGATAATCTTTTATTAGCCTTCGGTTCCTCAAAATTTTTCATTTGCTGAAAAAACTGAACCCACTGAATCTGCTCACCTAAATCTGTCCCTCGGGGTTAATTCAAACTTTACGGGTTTCCTTGAATCAGAAAAGAATAGGCCCCAAATGTTGATCCTTCTATTCTGCTTTTGAATTTATAATTTGTCTTACCAGTGTACGGTTATAAAACTATTTCAACGGTGTAGTTATTCAGTAGTACTTAATAACATTCTAAACTTATATTATAAACCTATTTGGCTTATATATTTTTCTTTTTAGATTTTTTGGTTTTTAAGCAGTCGGGTTTTTTGTTTTTATTTAATAATTTCCCAGCTTTATTTTAAGCGTAAATCAAACAAGAAATCTGCCGTGGGCAGATATACGGCAGTATGTGTAGAATGAGTTTTCGAGATATTTGAAAAAACTCGTTTCGGATTCAACAATCGTCTTTTTCGTGCTTTTTTTCAGCTTTTTTTCAAATAAGTGAGCTTGTACAATAAAGATAAAGAACAAGAAATGACAAAAATGAAAAAAAAAAAAAAAAAAAAATGCAGTTACTGCCCTCTACCTGCACACGGTAGACATTTTCTTCACTATTAATAAAGCTGAAATTCTGTATCTCTGTCTGGATGTTTGTTACGCGCATAGCGCCTAGACCGTTCGACCGATTTTTATGAAATTTGGAGTTTGTAGGATTGGGGTGAGCACCTCGAAGCGATTTTTGGAAAATTCGATTTTGTTCTTTTTCTATTCCAATTTTAAGAACATTTTACCGAGCAAATTATCATACCGTGGACGAGCACATTACCATAACGTGGGCGAGCAAATTACCATAACGTGGGTGAGCAAATGAACACATCACATTGGCGAGAAATTCATCATTCATTATTTGTAAATATACAGTTAAAACCAAATGAGCTTTTAATTTTCTACTACGGGCAAAGCCGTGCGGGCACCGCTATGCAAATAAATAAGTAAATAAATAAATAAATAAATAAATAAATAAATAAATAAATAAATAAATAAATAAAAATCAAAAAAAAAAAAAAAGAAGAGAAAAGAAAAGAAAAACTTGCAGGCACTGCGCTTTACTTGCCCACGGCAGAATTGTTCGAAATACTTCCTCCGATAAATAAAACCAAGAATAAACTTACACTCCATTATCCATGCAACAAGGCAGAAAATTACGAAGTCAGTTAGATAAGCTCCAAAACCTATAGACCCAAATGGCTACTCAAATCGCACACTGACATGTTCTAACATTAGCTTCGCAGAAAATGGCATCAAACTAAACACGGTGAGAATACTCAAGGGAAAATACTAACGATTTGTAATACTTCCGAAACAGCAGTCTTTCGTTTAAGTTGGGTTGCAGCAATTGATTAAAAAAATCAATAACGGATTTGAGTTGTAAGACTAGCATTGCAATCGTTTATGTATTGAATTCCTAAAATATTATGCTTGATAGTGGTTAAGAGAATTGTGTGTGCTATTATTTCGTGGAATGGTTGCGTGTTTTTTTTTTTATTTTTTATTTTAAATAAAACT
>NC_072737.1:142450891-142529691 GCF_026930045.1 Uloborus diversus
CTTATAGACGCAGTGAAAGGTTTTTTTGTAAATTACATAATGCATCATTCAAAAAATGAAGATCTTTTTCACAGGAGGTGAAAAACATCTCGGCTCTTTTATGTAAATGCAACTTCTATCCACTTGGCGATGAGGAAAACACCGCATGGATACCATATATGGCATTGTATCGCAATGAAAACATTGAACCTGGCGCGGGAACTGATCCTTTCGCCAACGGAAAATCGACGGGACCTTTATCGAACTGCATCCCATGCAACGATTTATGCTTGATGAGAACCTAATTTCTTCCATAGCTGTTTGTGCAACGATTTATGCTTGATGAGAACCTAATTTCTTCCATAGCTGTTTGTGCAAGATGTTGCTTTCGCTTTTTTTTTTTTTTTCAAATTTGAAGAGTAAAATATAAATAATAAAATTTACGAAACTCGTTATGAACTTTCCTTTCACAGTTTGAAAACATATCCACATAAAATATAACGTTTAAAAAATGTTCAGAGAACAGTCGGATGTTGAATGTTCTATCGAGCAATTTAGGCAAGTAATTTTTGGGTAATTTAGATACAACCCTTCAATTATTATCCTTACTACGATAATAAAGGTTACGAAGCTCGTTATGAACTTTCTTTCACAGTTTGAAAACATATATATCCACATAAAATATAATGTTTAAAAATATGTTCCGAGCACAGTCGGATGTTGAATGTGCTATCGAGCAATTTAGGCAAGTAATTTTTGGGTAATTTAGATACAACCCTTCATTTATTATCCTTACTATGATAATAAAAGTAAAACTTACTTTCAAAGTTCGATGAAAACTCTTCCAATTTCCAATCTTCTAGTTTTTTCTTGACGAACAGATCAGCCATTTCGATCGCTCCGCAAGACAGCACGAAAGACGAAAAACGCGCCGAAAGCGTATGAACATTGTCGACACTTGTTCACGCTCTTGAGCGACGCGTAGCATGCGCAATAAGAAAAGAGTTCGAAGCTCGCGAGTTTTATTCTTGGAAGTCACTCTTATTATATTTCCTATTTATACATGAATATTTATTAAACCATGTTCTTGAAACGTTAGCTGCAGTATTAAATGATTGTATGCATCTTTATTCATGAATTAGTGTTTGATAATGTGTTGTATTCTTATATGATGACTTGGGTATGTTCGTATATGATGACTCGTATTTCTCGTATGTTTGTATTTGATGCCACATTTACTCATTTTTGAATCAATTGTATTCAAAAAAAATGAATACATTCAGAGTTTCATTTTTGAATACATTTTTTTAACAGTGTACATCAAGGGTTGCCTCGATAGGAAGTCATTGTGACCTCCGTAAAATTTCCTTATTCGGCGAACTTTGTCTAACGATTCGGCAAAATTATCCTAATTCCGCGAAATTTAAGGTTCCATTCGGGAAAACTATCATTGTTCGGCAAAATTTGGAGTTCTATTCGGAAAATTGAGAATTTCTGCCCTCCAAAAAATTAAGTTCAGGACGCCCCTGTATACTTCCACTTTAAAAACAAATACAGGGTGGATGTAATTGAAGTTATCCCGTTCAGATCCCTCTAGTTAAAGGTATTTTGAATAATTTAATTTTAATAAAGGTATTTTGAATAATCTTTACTACAATAATTAATTCAATAGAAAATTTTTCTACTTTTATTTACTAAAAGAAACTTGCCGTGCGTTTGGTAGTGTATTAATTAAGCAGCACCGTTTTCTAGTTTCCACCAGAATCAACACTATCAACTTCATTTAGAGAACAAGCTACTTTCGTCACAGATACTATTATGCTTTTAACAGGGTTTAAATTTCAAGACTTTTAAAAATGTAATCAGGATCATTAAGACCTTTACATTCCTAAAAAAATTGACTCTCAAAATGTTTATCTTTTCGGAAAACGAAAATAAAACCTATTTTATTAAGTGTAACACATAATCACTTGGGCACTCTTTACTGCACGTTTTAAATGTTTCGAAATGGTTTCCAAACTCATTACGTTTCTTTTTCATTAACGTAGTCTGTACTTACCTTAAGTTTTTTTTTGCCCACTAACGTATTATATTCGGGATTTAATGGGATTTCTTATGCGAAAGAGGATGTTAGCGTTTTAGAAGGACGATTTTTGGGCAAATGATTTTTGTTTATCACTATATTGGTTCTTTCACAAAAAAGAATTTAATTTATTACTACATAATTTACGTATTTATTTTGTTTTGTGTTTCTTATCATGTATGATAAACGAATAGTCTGGATTTTAAAGAAATGATGTTTTATGACTATCTCCCCTTACAACTAAAGATTTCGCTCTTTTGAACGAATTTCATGAGTCTACTAAAGTTTACGACACAAAAACTGTTATTAAAGAACGTGATAAATACCGTTCTTAACATGTCAAGGTACTTTCTAAAAAATATCCATTTCAGTTTCTAAAGCTTGAATAAAATAAGTAAAAGTTCGGAGAAAAAATAGACAATGACTCGGAAAAAAATATACATAAGTAAATAAAAAAAGAAGAAAATAAAATTGAAATAAAATTAAAAACAAATAGATAAATAAATAAAAATTAAGACAAAAATAAAAATGAAAAAAAAAAAAAAAAAAAAACTAGTAAAATATAGATTTAAAAACGCCATTTATCTTTGTGTGAAAAAAATAAGGATTTTTTTTTTTTAAATAAATGGAGAAAAGAATAACTCAAAGAAAATAAGCATAACTACATATATTCTATTTTTTACAATGTTTAACTGTTTTTAGCTAAAAAGACCCAGTATTCATTGAATTTATTAAAACTTACTAGCTACGGCTTTTTGATAATTTATCGTGCTTTGAATTTAATTTGCTGTTTTATTATCTTCTGCAAAGTATAATATTTTTCTTAATATCTTTTTTTATTTATCGTCTGCTCTTTGCATTGTTTTTTTTTTGTAATAGCGACAGTTAAAGGAATGTTACAGAACAGTTTAATTATTATGATGGAAAGGTGAGTGTTGTTTTTTTCTCGCCCTTTGTTGGTGGAGAACGTTATATTATTTGCAATTAAATGTACTTTTTAAAATAAAAAGTAAGAATCTGCGTTATTTATTAAAGTGTGAGATTAATTATATTTATGTTAAATTTTCAGAATTGGGAAAAAAAAAGTGAAAAATAATGATAATGTCCTCAGTGTTACCACTGACAAAATTTACCATTTTTCTCTGCTCCGAGATTATTATTATTATTATTATTTTACCTTTAATAAAAAAATTCTCAATAAAATTCTAAAATGCAATCTTTGTTGACGTGTTACGAATTTCCGGGACAAACTTGTTTTGAAGAGACAATTTGCTGTCTGAAAATAACTTAAACCGATAAAAATGAAAAATGCATTTCACATTTAATTATGCTATTATAAGATGCATCTCTATAGTAATGAAGTGAAAACTATGTCGGTGTCACTATGTACTTAATAAGTGCGTATAGGGGACTAGAGAAAATACTTCCCCCCTTTTGTCTCGAGTCAGATTGCGGAGGTGAATATGACTGGTGGAGCTATTTATGGATGGATAAACAAGTTATAGTCGTTCGCGATAAACATGGAATATCTTTGGAGATATCTTGTTGTAGGAAGATGCTATGGGTAATGATGGTTGCGAGATAAATGCTTAGACAAACTTCGAAAAACAAAAATTTTAGTAACGTAGTTTTTTTTAAATAATTTTTTCACTTTTTTTTTAGTTGAAAAAATTGCACAAAGTAAAATGTTCAAGAATTGAACGTTTGAACATAAGTTGGCCAAAGCGCAAAGATATGTGACGCATGCAAATATTCTAATAATATTCTTGTACAACTAAAGTGTTTGACAAAAAAATAAATAAATGAAAATAAATAAATAAAAAATGAAAGAAAGAAAACAAAAGAAAAAAAAAGAAACAGAATGAGAGTTAAATTCTACAAAAATGTTTAGAAACTATCCCCATCCCCGAGAGGCCTTGGTTTTTAATGCTATTGACGATTTTAATACAGTAGTTAATACACATTTAATGATTATTTAAAAAAAAAAAAACTCCTCCCAGATGGTAATTCTGGCTGCTCTAGAGGCGGAAAAAAAAAAAAAATAATATTATCACACAAGTATTCATCGTGTTAGATTGCCAATTATATTTTTCGAAAAATCCCCCCAAAAGAATAAATAAATAAAAATAAATAAAACGCGAAATTCGTATTACACTTTTTCTTTACCTTGTCATTAAGTTAAACTTTTGGAATGATTTTAAAAATGCATTTTAAAGCATGGGTTTTGTAATGGTAATGATGCAAATAAGGAATACTACAACTTTTTCAGTTTTCTACAGACTATTAGCTTAAAGTGCTACCTTTTCTAACTTTGATACAAAGTGGAAAATTTGTTTGTATTATTGGGAATTTTTTGTGCTCATGTTTTTGTCATAACTGTGTTTTGAAATATATGATTTTACTCTTTCTGAAGAACCAAGGGACAATCTAATTTGAAAAAAATTCAACCGAGTAATCCCCAAAGTGGCAAACCAATATATTATTTTCCATAAACAAAGTTAAACTATGCTCCGTAAGTGTGAACAAGACAAAACATTTTCCTTCTCAAACAAATGCCAGGTTTGTTAAAACCTAACTAGACAAGTCTCACAAGATTAATTCTGAACGCCTTCTTCCTTTCCAGCCGATCGCGTCGTCATGACAACGAAGCCCACTCTTTCTATTTTTAAGCATTTAGTCTTTGATCATGTTTGTGAATTAGTCGGCTTAATGGGAGTTTTCTGTTCTGGCATTTAAGAAATGTTCTGCGTTAGAAAAGATTTAATTAGCACTTGTTTGGCAAAAATTCTTATTTGTCGAAAGTAAATTCTCACCGCAGTTTTCATTCGGATTGAGAGCGTTTTATTTACACCGTCAGATAAATTGAAGCGTCAACTGCAATAGCTCCTGAGATAATTTGAGCTAATTAACAGAGCTTGGTTAAGCTGTAATTTACACATGAGGACTTCAGAGAAATCGAAAGAAAGAAAGCATGATGTAAATTTTTCGTTTGATGTTTGTAGTAAGACTATGACGGGTGAAAATTGCTTCTACATTTGAACGAAGCAATTGCTTGTTTGGCGACATTTTGATACTTGAAATTTTAACTCTAACTACAGTGGACATACCCTAAATTCCAGTAGATACCGTTTTTTGTTGACCACTTTTGCATTTTACTAAAACGACACTCTTACCAGTAAAAACTTAAAGATACCGGATCCAGTTCAGCCTCGTCAAATTAAAGCATTTCCTTACATGTCAAACATTATCAAAAATATTACCAAATTATCATGCTATGGCGCTAGTTTCATTGTTGGTGACGTCAGGAGCGTTACTCTATCAGTGAATTGGCTATTATATATATGATGATATGAGGATAAATGTTTTGTGTAATGTGTAAAACAAGTTCTTTTTCAAGAAAAACCTGTAATCGCTATCAGTGCAGTTGTGGTTAACACTATATATATTCACTGTTACTATTTAATAGTAAAATGTACAATGAAGCAGATAGTCTCAGCCAGAGATATTGCTATGGATCTTATGTGAAAACAGTATCTAATGCTTATGTGACACTAATAGGTATTATAGTATCACAAGAACATTGTTTTGATGGGATCCATTCCTTTTAAAGATTTGTTCTTTTTGACAAGTTCGTTCATGAACGACACCTCCCTAGATTACACCCCTTTGGTTTTAGCATACTTTTGGACAATTTCGGACACTTTTGGACGGTAAAAACCACCTGTATTGTTCTAAACCAGTTTCGGACAGTCCAAAACCCCAACCACGTGTTGCAGTTTATGGAACTCTGCAGGATTCAAACTTAGTTGAGAAAGAAAGTGTGTTTGATTCAACAAGCATCAATTTTGGCAATCGCAACAGCACCCGTTTTACTGGATGAATGAACAAGTGGTTATCTCTAAAATGTTAACACTTTATTATGGGATTCATTATTCGAGCGTTTTTTAATAAATGCATCGAGTTCTCTTCCGCACCAGAAGGCGAATGTGGGGCAGAGTGAAATAGCGGGTCAAAGTGAAATGGTGAAAGATTTATTCTACTTTTAGCGCCACCTATCTGTTAATATTTTAACTGTGTAGTTTCACATGTAGTCTATTCGAGTCAGGAAAAAAATACCGTGGAGATTGAAGCATATGATAATATAGGCGATTTTCAAAAATTGATAATTATATTGTTATATTTTGTTGTGAGTCAAAAAGCACTTTTTAAATTATAAAATGATAAAGTTCTTGTACATTAAATATATTAATTGAGACCTACCAATATTCGGTGCAGTATTCATTTTGGTAATTTTAGGCTTATTTGTATTTTTGTACTCTTTTGTACAATTAATCAAGCGCATGCGGGGCAAAGTGAAACAGTTTGTTTTGTTTACTCATTCATTTACTTAAACATTTACGTATTTCTGCATAGTATAAAATGAAGTTTCCAAAAAGTGTGTTTGTGTGTACGCGCAAATATCGAGAACTACTTGACCGATTTCGCTGAAATTTTCAGAGCATCTGTCTTTTAGCACCGGAAATGTTTGCAGACCCGTTCGAAAAAAATCCGATAAATAGTTATTTTTTTATTCCAATTTAGGCTCAATTTTCACATAAATTCCCAAATATGAGAATGAAAAATTACATGCAAATATTTAATACAATATATCGTTGGAAAGGGTAGAATTTTCCGCGTTCTGCGCAATTTGCTGCAATGGTGTAACTTAATTACATTTATACTAACCGTGTCCTTTGTGTGTAACATTTCAAGACCACAAATGGATATTAAATACAATTTAAATTATTTGAAATTTCAGATTTTTTTTTAGCTTTTTTTTTTTTTTTTTTTTTTGCCCTTCATCAAAAGCATTTCACTCTATCACAGTGGGTGGAGCATTTTGAAACGTTCTTATTTAAGGGAAGAATCTGAAGATCGAATGAGATTGAAATGTATTTTTGGATGCAAGCCAACACAGTGATGGATAAAAGCAATGACTTAAGCAATTTAACTCTATTTGTTAAGTTGTAATGAATGCGTTTTTACCAAGCTGTGCTGAAAGGTATAAATTTAGTCTGATATACACACAACCACTGAGTATATATTTTTTTTTACATTGACTGTGTAGCATTTTAAGATAAATATCCTTCTTTCAATTTAGTCTAAATTTAGGCTAATTGGTGCTTGATGATATGTTTACTTGTCGGAACATCTTTTCGAAAACAGAAAAATAGTAGTTTACAGCGCCATCATTTTTGCTTCTTGTGATCCATTGTAATGAAACTTTTAATAATTTTTAATCACTTGGTGTCTTTATTTGGTAGATTATTTTACATTAGAGCTCTTAACGCTATTTCATTCGGTTGTTAAATTATTTTGCACTTTAATGGAACTTTTTTAGCAAATTGAAGAGCATGTTTCCGAAGAAGTTGAGTCAAAATAATCAAAAATTGACTTTTTGATGTAAAAGATAGCAGCACATGTCTAGCAATATATTTGCAACAAACAGACTTTACAAATAGTGAAGATATCCGTAAAACATATGCAAGTACATGGCGCAAAATTCAGCTGCGTTACAACATAGATGGTGTTTATACAGATGTTTTATGATCCTTAAGACGTCAAGCTAACTGTGTAACAAACATTCAACCATAACTAATGTAATGAAAATAAAGTTCTGAGGTTGGGGGGTGCGCCCACTTACGACCATTGAACCATTGATTTCGTTCACGAAAAATTAACGCGGTCGGTAAGGATTTTAGTCTCTTTAGTTTGTCTCTGATTAGAACATGGATGGACGAAGGGTTAGAAGACGATTTCATTTGCTAAAATAGAGATGAGGCACCATGCAGGTTTATATAGTTGGCTCCGTCATTAGATATTTAGCGGTAAATATAGTTCTTCACATTTTTGATCGGAATGCACTCGTCAGGAGTCACTTCGTTTCCCAAAACACTTTATTCAAAATGTTGTGAATTATTCTATGTTCTTTTGAAGCAGCTACATTTTCGTCTCTGGACATAGAAATATAAATTCGAATATAAAAAGTAAATTCGACCTCTCCCCCCCAAAAAAAAGAAAAAAAAAAAAAAACCTACCCGCAGTATACTGTATCTACGACTCAATTAAGAATTAACGAGCGATTTTAAATTTCTTCTCCAATAACATATCAATCTGACCCAAATCTGAAAATGTAAAAGTTCTTCATTTTAGTATTCTTTCTTCTCCTGAGGAAATGAACTTTTCCAAGGTCAGGCCTCTTCTTATTAGAGCCAGCCCGTAAATACAGAAAAGCAATTACTAGCATTTCTTAGGAAGAAAAACAAAAATATATTATTTCTTTATAATCTAGAGTGTATAGATGTTACCCAAAATAAGATCCAGAATATGAGTTTGAAGTTATAAACATTTTAAATAAAAAGCAAATAGAATTACCTAAATATTTGTATCACGCATGTAATAGCATGTCAAGCACACGTAAGAAACTAATGTGGGTTTATTCTAAGCTTTTATTTCAACGTTTTGTCTTTTTAAAACTTATTTAAGCCCGTCAATTTTCGTTTAGTACGTCCACAGGAAAAGTTCTAATTATTCGTATTTGTGTTTGTGGTTGCAACGAAAAGAAAAAAAAACATGTTTTCTATTTCAGAAAGAAGTTTGTGTTTAGCGTCTTAATTGTGTCCTTTACAAACTGCTAAGCTAAAGCCTATGTGAAAGCAAAAATTCATATTTTATTTCTCTCCTGTTTTACTCCCCGAATTAAGAAAAAAAAAAAGAAAATGAATAATTTAATTTGGTGTTCTGTGTTAAACACATGCAGTAATGATCGGATTTTCCTGTTTTTTTGTTCTTTAAGAGCTGGTTAATTAAGGTTTCTTAACGACCGCGTTAATTTTTTGGGAACAAAATCAATGGTTCATTGACCATCAATCAAAACGCTATTAGCGTATCTCGTTGGTTCAAGTTTTAGAGACGCAGGATGAAGTATGAAGATTTGAGACATAACCTTTCGTTTTTGCTCAGATAGGTTTTTAATATGGTATCAAATAACCAGTGGGGTAGCCAGGATTTCATTTTGGAGGGGGCCCAATTATGTGTAATGTTTTAAGAAGAAGAAAAACCTAGTCCAATAACAGATTCTCTTAAATCCGATTTTGCTCAACATTCTCTAACAAACTAATAGTTCTGGTTTTTAAAACGTTTTTACCCCTAAACCTCTTTTAACAAAAGAACACAGACCGTAATTTGGTTTTGAAGTTGCTGCTTACAAGGAACAACACTGTAAGTGCGTTTTGTCGTAGGGGCATTCCACGGTATTTTTGACATTTATGCAGAGTCCGTAACGTGACCTTTTTTGCCATAACTTTTTAATTTACTGTTTGAATAGCATATTATTTTATTTTGATCTTTTCCTACCAACACATCAGCTCAAATTAAAATAATTTGCAAATCAAACGGTAAATTAAAAAGTTATGGCAAAAACAGTTAAGGTTACGGACTCTACATAAATGTCAAAAATACCGTGGAATGCCCCCGTAACATCAATTTTTTGTGAAGTAGGGTAACTACCCCAAAATTAGCATGATGGCCATGCATGATGCCAAACATGATGGCCATGAACGATATGAAAAATAATCGCGAAGATCAAAAATGCGCCAAGTGACACACCTATCGAGGAAAAGTAACAAATTTTCAGCGAAAATTTATCTACACTCCTGTTTGTGAAAATTACAACACCACGGAGGACTTACCCGAGTGAGCGGAAAATTGCAGTAAATGTAAAGTAGGGCATGATATGCAAATGATTAGAATTGCAGACCGGTAGCGCATGCGTATGCTGAGCAGCGCCCTCTGAACGGCGGATCGAACCGAATATAGAGGGCTGTAGCGAGGCGTGTATGATTATCGGTGGTTATATGCTAGAGTAAACGTTAACTGAATCTTTACTATGCTTCTTTGACGAAAGAAAGCGAAATTTGAGCAAATTTCGGAGTTTGAACGGGTCAGAATCGTTGGCCTTCGTGAAGCTGGATTGTCTTATCATGCAGTAGTCGCTTGTGTGCAGCGTAACAGCGGCACAATCATGCGTGTTTGGAAGCAGTGGACGGAAGAGGGTCGGACAGCTCAGAAATCCGGAGTGGACCCCGAAATGTGACGTCAGTTCGCGATGACAGACACCTGGTGCGTATGGCGCTGACGGACCGCACAGCTTCTTCTAGACAATTGGCAGCACAGTGGTCAACAGCTACAGGTGTTTCATTCTGTGCTTCATCAATTCGAAGACGCCTGCTGCAGCGTGGGCTGCGCGCAAGGTTTCCATTATACAGGATTCCTCTCACGCAAAACCATCGCCGCCTGTGGCTACAATGGGCCAATGTGCATCGGAGCTGGCGTGCTGATTGTCAGCAGGTCGTCTTTTCTGACGAATTCCGCTTCAATTTGTGGCACCATGATGGCCGAATTCGTGTCCTGCGCTATGCCGGTGAACGGCACATTCCGGAGTGCATTATCGAACTCCACAGTGGACGAACACCCGGAGTTATGGTCTGGAATGCCATAGTATATCATGGACGATCACAATTGCTATGAATTGTGGGCAATTTGAACAGTACCCGGTACATAAACGAAGTTTTACAGCCCCAAGCTATTCCTTTCCTGCCAGGATTTCCAGGACCTGTATTCCAGCAGGATAATGCCCGTTCACATGTCGCCAAGACTGTCAAATCCTACCTTGATTCGCAGCAAGTACAGATTCTTCCTTGGCCTGCATGTTCCCCGGTTATGTCACCGATCGAACATGTGTGGAATTTCGTTGGGCTGCTTCTCGCTCGTGATTCTGTTGCTTCGACAGACGAACTTTGGTTGCGCATACAAACAATACGGAATACTCTTCCGCAGGCAGATATTCAAACTTTGTTTCACTCCATGCCGAGTCGTGTAGCAGCTCTTATTGCGGCGCGTGGTGGCCACACAAAATATTGATTTCTATCTCTTTTTATTGTTTGTTTGGTTTGAAAATGTAATCATTTGTTTGTACCATTACCACTCAACTGTGTATTAAATTTCATTCAACTATGATGCTTCCTTCATGGTGTTGCAATTTTCACAAACAGGAGTGTATATTTGTATTGGTAGAATTACGGTAACGGGGTCGCGGCGATAAATATTTCATTCTGGCACCCCGCTATCTTACCTTGGCGACGGAGCAATTTTGATAACCCTACACCAAAGTTGATTTGCTATTCGCTTGGCCAATCAGCCATTTCAGAATTCACCTTTACAAAATTGTAATTTATTTGTCCAATAAATCTTTCTTTTTTTAAAATTCCATAGAATAGTATTTTAAATTTTTTCAAATGTGATTTTTTTCTGAAAACTGGCAACATATTGTGTTTGTTCAATTTTTAGACCTTCGAAACATTTTTTTGAAATTTTACATCGGGAAATGTCTGTCACTTTTAACTGTTTTAAGTTATAGATTTAAAAATCAGTTATTCATACCTTTTGGATACGTTTTTGGAATGTGTTTGCAGTAAGTTATTTCCTTCATGTTTCATTGTTCTATCTTAAATTTAAAATTTAATAATTATTGTAATCACTTATTCAGTAAGTTATAAGTTTAGTTATGATAACGTTCTCTGAATTAATATTTTGATATGATTTAACTTATTAAGTAGATCGTTTTAAGTCTTAGTTAAACAGTAAGTATTTTTAATTGCTTTTTCTCAGATTATTTCCGACTATTGTCGTGTTCTATCTAACTTTTACTGTTGTTAAATCTCGGTAAAAATTGATGTTTCATTTTAATGTTCCGTGGGAAATCAAACATGTTGATAGAAAGTGTAGCACCATATACGTCATGAAACCTTTCGTTCACATACATAATGATATTTCATTTCTTTTCCTACAGAAAAACTAGTATGTTGTGGCCATCACGAAACTTTCTTCTATATTTTTTCCTTTTTCTGATCCCTCCCCATGCTTGACGAGGAAGCAATATTCCTAACAAAAACAAAATTACACATGCAAAAACTTGACGACCATCCCAATGTCTGAATTATTGCAAAAGCAAAGCAAAGAGCGAAAATTGAAAGTTACTTTAAAAGCCTTGCTTGAATTAATTACAAATATTTTATTTGTTAACAAACATAAGATGGGAACAGTTAAAAATTTTAAATCATTGCGATAATATTTCTGATCATTTCCATGCATTTAAAATCACGAGAAATACGCAGACGACAATCTATTACGATTTATCTTTCTTATTGTTGCATTAATAAAGCTATTTTTATTTGCGAAAAAAAAAAAAAAAAAAAAACAACACCTCTTGGAGCGATTGGCGTCAAAATTGAACCAAAGCCTGTTTACATATGGATTCACATATGTTCCAAATTTCAACCAGAACGTAGCAATACTTCTTGAGATAGGGCACTAACAAAGGAAAAAAAGAACGGGCGATTGCGCTACCCTCTTTTTAGCTGTTGACACCAAAATAAAATCAGCT
This sequence comes from Uloborus diversus, assembly GCF_026930045.1. Taxonomy (NCBI): domain Eukaryota; kingdom Metazoa; phylum Arthropoda; class Arachnida; order Araneae; family Uloboridae; genus Uloborus; species Uloborus diversus. The sequence continues at coordinate 142,463,437 of NC_072737.1, forward strand.
CTTATACCCACTAAGGGCTACTTGCCGATAAATTTTTCTTTCATTCCGTTCATTATTTCTTGAGATACAGCAGTCACAATTGACGACAAAAAACGTTCTATAACTCAACCCCCGTTCAAGCTATTGACACCAAAATTGAATCAACACCTGCTCCTGTTAGGGGCAACATGTGGACCAAATTTTGTTTGATTCCGCCAGTTACTTCCTGAGGAATAGCAAGCACGCGTAACTCAAAAAACGTCCCATTGCTCCACACCCCTTGGAGGAATTCGCGCCAAAAACCAATGGGCACAAGTTCACATAGGGGCACATATGTGTACCAAATTTCGTTCAATTTCATGCGGTAGTTTTTGCTGTAAACCGGCCACAAAAAAACTGGTCACACACAGACGTGACACACATACACACACACATACACACATACACACACAGACAGACAGACATTTTCCAAAAATAGTCGAAATGGACTCAGCACACCTCAAAACGTTCGAATCCGTCAAAATTCGAAATGCGAAATTTTGCACGAATCCAATACTTTCTTCTATATATTAGATATAGAAGAAAGTAAAAATGAGTTCAATATTACCGCAAAGGATACTTAAAGAGCAGTATCGGCAAATTTTTATTAGAATTTTTTTTTTCGCATTCTCGTCATGGATTGTACTCAGGGGCGGCATTTCAGCATTTCGTTTGGGGGGGTCGAGCTTCTTGAACATGAATTTCCTCAGAACGGTATAAAATACATATTGGTTAACAAGAACTGGTAATTAAATGGTTTTAATGTTAAGAATAATTAGGTTTGTAAAGAACAATTAAAATTTTTTCGACCGAAGCTTTAAATTAATTTTGTTATAAGTTATCTCACAAAATATCTCGGTACTAGTTTTTATTTTTTAGTAAAGTTTTAATCTGCTATTTTTGGAAACAGGAAGAACAGAAAATTTTGTAACTATAGTTAATCAATATCCAATGACTTAATTTATTGCTAGTATAGCTAAAGAGGAAGGTCTTGCTTTGCCTCATTGCGCTTCGAAGGGAATTCTCTAACCTCCTGAGACACGAAAGTCAAAATTGGTTGACGTTTAGTTCTCCTACAACTTTCTGGTTGTGTGCGTAGTTTTTTTACACCGATGAAAAGGCTCCATCATTGTAGCCTTGAAATAGCTATATGCTGTATTTTCGTGTAAATGTGTGCTTTATTTACGTCGGTTTTTCAATTTAATCACGAAAGTCATCTTTCAAATGACTGACCTGATTGAAACAGTCAAAAAACAATGGAAGCAAGAAAGTTATGTCAAAAAAAGCACATTTCCTTTAGATTCCTCTCTTTAAAATAACCAAGAAAGCTTTTTAAATAGGCTAGTATTCATTTCGTGTCATTAAAAAGTATAGTCACAATTCACAAAACAATTCCTCTTCCCTCATGCTATTACTTATAAGTGTAATATTTTCTTTTTCGCTTTCTATAACCGACCTACATAATATTGAAGTTAAGACCAATAATAAATATATCTCATTAAATCCTGTCTCAATTTCTTGAGAAACTGAATTGATCAGTTTATTCAAAATATTGATTTAATATTTTGACTCAAACTTCATCTGGGGGGGTTTTGTCACCTCTTCCACATTGGTATACATTAAAAACTGTTACGAAAAGTTCTGTCACAAAGTTCCACACCTGGTTCAAGTATGCATTAATGCGAAAATTACTAAGAGTTTCAATTGTCAATCCAAGAATTAAGATTAGCGGATTAAAATTTTTATGATAGAGTGTAGCATTTATCAAAAAAACGCTCCGCAGTATAAATAAAGTAAACAAAAAATTCAGACAAAGGCATACATATTAAAATGACATCAAATTTTTTGTAAATGAAAAGGTCGCTTTCCAATAATTCTTCCAGGGGGCTTTTATAACTCTTGAAGACCATCTTGTGTCACTCAGAGATTGTCAAGTTAAGAGCCTGAAGATACATTTGTTGGTGTGAAAGTATTTTTTGATGTGAGATGTTTCTCAAAAATAGCATATCTTTACAAAAAGTTTCCATGAAAGCATATGATACACCGAGTTGCTAAAATGTGTTTCTAGTACATGGCATCAATGAACACTTACTAGCTGATCATTAAGTTATAATATGAGCATAAAAATTTATGTAAAATGACATTGAATTTACGCGTAAAAATTGCACAGTCTCTACACTGTACGGGTATCTCATACAAGATGCACCAGCATAAGATAGATTACTCAATTTTGAAATATTTAACCCATAAGAAGAGATTACTTCTTTAGTTAAGGCAAACACTTATCCTCCATCAGTTTTTTCTGTTCTGAAAATTCAGGCCAATGATTTTCTAAGTTATCTAAATTGAATTTTACCATTTTATATTATTATTAGTGAAAAATTTGGGGGTGCAACCGCCCCCTCTCGCACCCCCTATTTGCCGCCCTTGGTTGTACTTTAACTTTCTTGTACAAGCTTGCTTACTTGCTTTCCACTGAAAAAAACAAAAACAAAAAGGTCAAATTCCATCATTTCGCTATTGTTAGTATCGAATCCAAAACACGTTTCTTTTTATGTCTCAAATATTTATCTCTGTAGATACTGCGCTTTATCTTCCCACATTTAAGTTAACATCTTGAAAAAAGTTACCTCTCATTTGTCTTTTCTGCAAACTGTATTTCAAAGTAAGAAAAATAATATAGTTCTATAAACAAAAAATAAACTTAATCATTTGGTTTCTTTCCATATTTTGCAATATTTAAAAAGGAAAAAAAAGAATTTTAATGTTTTTTTTTTTCTTTACGGTTGCAATCAGAGAAAGAAAATGGTCAATAGACAGTTGTAGTTACCTAGGCGATAGTTTGAACAATCCGAAGCTCCACCCCTTGTCTTTGGGTCAACTCTCATTTGATGATTTCTTTTGTATACATAGTAGTACTTTGTTTACATTGAGTCGTAGGTGCCAAATTTGGCAGCTTTTGAAAAAATATGCCAACGCGACTCGGTTACCGTAATTCTACCTTTGTATTTAATAAAATTTACTAATTAGTCTGGAAAAGTGACTAACCGAGCTGAAGATGTATGTCATCTCATTGAAATTGAGAGTGCATCTTATTCGCGGATAATCCGCAAATTAGATACAAACGATGCTATTGTATGCAATGGCTTAAAAAGATCAATAACACTCGAATACATTTTTACTAAATCGGATTTCAACAAGTCATATTTCGCTAACCATGAAAAGTTTGATGTCATTGGTAGGGAAATGTGGAGGAAGAACGAAACAGGAATGTCTAAAAATAGATTTTGCACTTGTCAATTTAAAATGTGTACATTTATTTACATTCAGTCAATCATCGCGGGAAAATTTTTTTTTTTGAAAGTATGAAAGGCCGCGGACAATCCGCCCCGCAGATTAGCCGCTCGAGAACAATCGGAAGTTAACTGTACTTCAGATTGATAGAATGATGAGTTTATAACAAGGACGAAAATGGATGTGATTACCGGTCAGTATATTGCATGAAATAATCGCTTTGTTTTGACTTGTTTGGCGAAAATTTTTGAAAATGTGCCAAATGTTGCACATTATGATAATTTCTCACTGAGTAGCATACTATTTGTAAAATTTAATTAATTTATTAAATGTGTAATTTTATTTATTAAATACGGATTTATTTTATAAATTTTAACTATTTCGGTATAAGAAGTCGCTCCGGTAATGACGACATTCTGTAGACAGTCCCAAATGTGGCGCGATAACGAGGTTTGACTGTACCAGTAAAATACTTGAAAACAAATTGTATGCCTATTGAAAATACTTTTTTTGGAGTACCATACACTATTTTGTCTTTCTAATGGACGTTTCAACGAAGTAAAAGTTTCAACAAGACTAAAAATTCCATTAAACTAAAAAAATAAGCCACCACTTAATTAAAAATTACTTACCATCAAAATAAGAATAGCCCTTCAAAAAAATCCATTAAATAACATGAAAATTGAACAGTTCGGTTAAAATATTTCGCCTACTATAACAACATGAAAACCTTTACTAAAAGGTTAAATAATTCGCCAAATGAAAGTATCAAACCGTTAATAGACAAAAAAAGAATTGCAGTAGTAAATATCGCCAATCGCTTAGAATAGACTTGCGTATGAAACTTTGAACGAATATAGTGCGATGAACTAAATGAAAAATGATTGCCTATATTAAAAAGGAAACATCAAAACGCCCGTAAAATTGTAATCGCTAAATAAATAGAGTTGTTAATAAACATTAAAAGATCCTTTAAAATGTAAAATATCATGGGGATATCACAAAATCGCAAAAAAGGAGCAAGTATGGGGCGAGGTAAACGTTATTTTTCTATATCCGCCAAATAAGTCGCCAAGTCAAGTGATTTACCCAAAACGGAATAGTGCCGGCAAAACATTTTATACCTGTTAAAAAAAAAAAAAAAAAAGAATATTAATTTGAATTCTGAAATTTTGAATTCAAATTATGTTTTTCGCAATCACGAACTGAGACAGGACCCTACTCATTGGAGTAATTGTTTCTAGAAACGGCTCCTGTCCCCCCCTCCAAGCCTGCCTCTCTTCCTGGGCGGTTACGCGTGCATAGCTGTGTGTGCGTAGACCTATGCGTATGCACGTAGGCGTGTGTGAGTGTATGTGTGTGAAGTCGTGTGTGTGTGTATGTGTGTGAACGTGCGTGTGTGTAGCACATGGACGCCTCCGACCAGGAGAAGCGGATAGCTCAAAACCGGAGCAGCCGCGCCGCGCCGCCACCAGAGAACGGTGGGTGGTGGTGCTGCAGAGGCTTCTGGTCCAAGTTGAAAAAGGCACGGACACCAAAATGAGATCAAATGACAACAAAAAGCAATTGTGATTGCTCAAAAAAAAAAAAAAAAAAAAAATCGGGGAAATTATTTGTGATTATTTTACTAAGTCACAGTCAAGAAGGTAAGATTTAAACTAACTCTAAGTGAAAATGGAATTAAACTGTTTATTAATTCTGAAAGCTATATTTGATTACGTTTCTGATACAGATTGTTTGAAGTTTATTTTACCCGTTGTTTTCATGAATTAGGTCGAATTATTGGTTTATCTGATATCAGTTTCCTTTTCTGACTTTTCTTTTGAGCTAGCTGAAGATTCAGTTGTATCAGTTGAAGAAGCTGTATCAGTTTGCCCTGCTGTTTGGTTTTTGTTTGATCTTGTTTGCCTCTCATTGGATGTTTCTTCTGCATTGCTCGAGTTCCCTTTACTATCTGCATCAGGTTCGTTCAATGTGGAACTTGGAGTGCTTCTATTTAAATCGGACTGTGCATCCGGATCTGGTTTAAACCGCTTTGCGGTGTTCCTCCCTTCTGCTTTCTCATTTAAATCATCATTGTCTATAGTTGAGTCCTCGTTAGCGTTGGATTTTGCACTTCCATTTCTGCTGCTTTCATCAGAAGGCCCTTCTTTTTGCCTCGCTTCCCCACTGTTATGGCCATTAGCATCGCTTCGAGAAATATCTTGTATTTGCTCAATGCTCAGGTCCTGAACACGTGTTATTTGTTGGTTATCTGTATTTTCACTTGTTTGAGCAGTATCTTCATTATTCTGCGATTGATGAGTTGCAGGATAGACAACCGGAGAACTTTCTTCCAAACCTATGTCTATAACTCCAAACGGCAGAGGAAACGAAATGTAAGTGGCTGGAGAATTTGATCCCGAATTGTGTTCCTCGCCGATTGAGCTTGCACTTGAAGAACGAACTGTGGAAGAATCGTCTCCTGACGTGTTGTCTGGAGATCCACTGATGGAAGAGTTTTCCGACCGTGACCTCTCCTCTGCAGATGAATCTTCATTGGATTCCTCAGTCGGCGGATGACTTTCTGATATAATCATGATGGATGGCCCCATATTAATACCTAATCCCCCAGCATTGTTTGCAGGATTAACCCCGAATAGGGAAGTCAGCAGATTACTAATCAGTTCTAATCCTCCTCCCCGATCGATTTGACTCTCGGCGACTCGAAGATTACTCTGATACTTCTCATTTCCAGGATCTCGTTCCAGGGCTTGGCGAAAGCACAGCGCTGCTCGTCTCGGTCTGTTCATCAGCGCATACGCTTGCCCCATCCTGCTATAAGCTTTGGCATAATCTGGATTTAGATTAAGAGATTGTCGACAGTCGGAAATGGCATCGTAGTAGTGTTGCTGCTTTATGTAAGCACCGGCCCTGTTGCAGTAATAAATAGCGTTCCATTTATCCAGATCAATTGCCTGGGTGTATTCCATAACAGCTTGATCATAATCTTGACTAGCCATTCTTTGGTTGCCTTCATTTTTATGAGCTTCCGCTTGAAGTTTGTCTCTAACAGGAACTGGGTTTGCAACCTGGTTGAATATATCTAAGAGGGGTCTGGAGAAACGGAGGTGGGTAAAGTCGTCATTTTCCATATTGTAAGCTAATTCTAAACACTCAATGGCTATTTGAATGCTGTCCCTATCTTCCAAGCTAAAATCCATCCTGCTTTCCAGTTGCTCTCGGAGGAAATCTGTTATAGCGATGACGAGTCTTCTGGTGTCATCTTGCACCGGATGGTCAGACATTTCCCGGTGAAAAGGAAACTGTATTGTACCTTATGTAAAACTTCTTCAATCTCATTCTTCTTTACATAGTAAAATTTTAAAATTGCATACGTCTGTAAATTTTGTTTACATTTCGAATTGATTGCCTTTCTGCGTGAAGCGTGAACGGTATTGATAACAATTATTGAGAACTAACTAAGAGGTTATGTGTGGCTCAACACTTACAGCAAAAGTTTATAAATTATTTTTGAATTACGGATTTTGTAAAATACTTGCAAAAATACCCGGCGTTGCCGGGGTCAATAATAATTGTGAGAAACAATCGCTACTTTCTTTCGTTTTCTGTTTTAACAGATCGACACTGTTTTAACTCAAAACATATCGCTTTGACGTGATTAAAAATTGAGCTTCTTCCTTACCCATACAAGTAAAATAGCAATAAGTATATAGAACGAACGAGTATTCGATTAGAAACAAAAGCACGAATTTAAGCATATAAAAATTTGAAGAATTTCCAAAATATAAACTAAAAAAAAAAAAAAAATAATTTTGACTCCTTGAATTCAAATTATGTTTTTCGCAATCACGAGTGTGTGTATGTAGTTGTAGGCGTGTGTGTTTGTGTGTGGGGGGTATGTTTGTTTGAGTGTAAGGGGTATGTGTATGTGTGTGTAGGCATATGTGTTTATGTCTGTGTGCAAGCATGAATGTGTGGGTAGTTGTGTGTATGTGTGTGTGTATGTTTTTGTGTGTGTATGTGTAGGTGTCTGTATGTATGTGTGTGTGTGCAGTTGTGTATGTATGCGCGTGTGTGTAGGACATGGATGCGACCTGGAGACGGCTTTCGCTATAGGAGCAGCATCGTGAGGAGCCCGTCGACGGTGATGGTGCGGAGGGTGGCGGTGGGAAAAATCAAAGGACCTCAAAAACAGTCAAATGAGAACAATAAGCAATCGTGATTACTCAAAAAAACCCGAAGATCACTAAAAAAATCGTCCGCTTTTTAAAAGTAAATAGTACGTACGCACTAAGAAAAAAAAAGCTCTCTACTATGTTTCTTTAAGTGTGCAAAAAGTAGAGTTTCCAAATGTTTAAATGACTTTAAACTCATGTTTGCTCCGGAGAAGCCTTGATTCAAAACTTTCAATAGGATTCCTATTAATATTGATGTTGTATGGCAACGAATTTTCGTAACAATGGGTTTTGTATTTAGACATTTAATGGGGAAATTACATAAAATTTAATGTTTTCCATCAAACTTTTTGAAACTAAGTTTTTTAGATATAAATTATAGCCTATGCTACTTCCTGATAATGTGCTATCTGTGGTGAAAAAATGGTTAAAATCTATCCAGTAGTTTTGAAGTTTACCCCGGACATTTTTACATACAGAAGTAGTCATCTATGCATATAGATGAGGATAAAAATCCTAAGAAAGCAATAACTGTCATGCTTGCTCCAGAGATGCCTTGATTCAAAATTTTCATTATGATTACTTTTAATATTGCTGTTGTTATGCAACGATTTTTTGTAGCAATGGGTTTTATATTTAATCATTTAATGGAGAAATTACATGAAATTTACTGTTTTCCATCATAACTTTTTTAAACTAAGTTTTTTTAGGAATAAATTACAGCCTAAGTTGCTTCCTGATAATGTAGCTATCTATGGTGAAGAAATTGTTGATATCGGTTTAGTAGTTTTGAAGCTTAGCCCGGCCATACATACAGAAATAGCCATTTATGCATAAAGATACGAATTACCAGTAGATAATCGCACAGAAAAAGTAAAACGTGTCTATCTTTAGTGAAATACCCGTTATAATCTAGTTTATTTCTAATGTAATTATAATACAGTACAACCTCGATATCTCGTATCTCTCGAGACAGGAAAAAATTCGAGATATCGAGTTTTTGAGTTACCAAGGTTTTTAAAAAATACACTAGAAACTCTCACAATTACACACATGTACGTTTATATATGTACTGTGAGACCACTTTGAATTACGATTAAAAAAGTAGTCTTCAATATTTTACTAGATTTGAAATTTTATAATTGTCGAATGTGCACAGGAAGAGATTTTGAAATGAACAATCTCAACTTGGTTTTTCACTTAAAAATTCTTATCTTCAACTAGCAGCTCCCCATATTCAAAAACTTTTCAGCAGCCATTTTGTAGGAGTTAAAAAAGCAGAATGATGAAAATGAGGAACTCATTTTCCGTTTTCACTTGAAAACTGACTGGAGAAAAATCAACCCCTCTTCCTTCCTCAAAGTAGACAACATGTTCGAGAAAAATGCACAAAGATTCTAAACTCTGGAGAAAAAGCAGCACCCCTTTCATACCATCACTCTCCTACTATGTTGCTTCAATACCCTAATCACAAAGTTTCCAAGAAGAGAGATGAAAAATGGTCCCTGGAACTGGTTTTACTACAAAAATTGCCAAAGAAAAACGACAACTAACACTTGCTTCTGTGCAAAAAATTTCGACATATCAAGGATTTCGAAAAATAAATTTCGAGAAAACTATGGAAAATACATAGGGGCTTTTATAGAAAATGCAGGGAAAAAATATTTTTGAGATATCAAGGGTTTCGAGATAAGGAGGTTCGAGATATCTAGGTTCGACTGTATAATCTCTACGTAGTATAAAATGAAGTCTCCAAAAAGCGTCTGTTTGTTTGAACTCGCAAAACTTGAAAACTACCCGGCCGATTTTGCTGAAATTTTCACAGTTTGTTCCTTTAAGTCCTGAGAAGGTTTGCAGACCAGTTCGAAAACAATGCGATGAATAGTTTTTTTTTAATTCCAATTTAGACCCAATTTTCACATAAATTCCCAAATATGGGGGTGAAAAATTACTCGCAAATAGTAATGTTACATATCGTTGGAAAGGGAAGAATTTTCCGCGTTCTACGCAATTTGTTCCAATGCTCTAACTTATTTGCGGCGTTAGTTTTTTACGTTTTCAGCTCGAATTTTTTTAGGCTTAGCTGAAATTTAGGCACTTCTTTCTTCATTAAATCCATCAATAAAAAGTTAAGGAATTGTCCCACAGTTTTCTTTTTGACAGCATTGGAAAGAGCTGTTTTTTTTACTCCAGATCTAACACGACCTAAGGTCGAAAGTTTAACCCTCTATCTCCATTAGAAAAAAAGTTACAAGCGAATTAAATGAAAATAAAAAATCTGTTCTCCATTCAAGTTTTTAACCATTTTATTTCGCGTTTCCACGGTAACGCTTTTTGAATTCATTGCTTATTTCCATCTTTCTCATTTTCAATTCTTAAACTTATTTTATTTTGTGTTTCCATGGTTACGCATTTTAAATCCATCTTTCTCATTTTATTTTAACTTCTTAAAAGTATTTTACTGTCTGTCGTCATTTGTTTGGCGAGAAAATTTTGCATGATGTTTTTTTTTCTTTCATTTAATCCTGGTTATTGAAGATACTTCACTTGACACAATGTATTTTTTCAAGGTAGACCGGGCAAAGCCGGGCAAGGCAGCTAGTGTATGATAACGTAGATTTCAATCTTCTTCGTTATAACAAATATTTGGTTCGCGGAAAAAAACAAGTTCGCGTGAAAAAAGTATTTGGGGAAAACCAACATCACACTAGAGACATAACATCACACTAGACTATCTCTTGTGTGATGTTGGGCAAACTATCCTGACAGCACTGTGGAAGCTGCGAAGAGTCTTATCCCACCATCATTTTTAATGTATCACTGCTATGCTCCTTCTCTGGTTGCCATAATTGGCCCGCTAAACCGTGGGAAAATATAAAAGGAACGAGAAACACGGAAACTTTTGTTTGTTTCCGAGCGAGACAAACTAAAAACCTTTTACCATCTAAACATAAATAAGAAGTTAGAGACAGTTCCAAGTTCATGCGATTTGACAGATGAGTTTTTTACGTTACGAATAAGAATTAAAATATAAAGACTTTAAATTTGTCTTACTGGAAAACAAATAAAAGTTTTATTTTTTCTCGTTGCTTGCAAATTTTCCCGTGGTTGAGCAGATAATGGCCCAGAGAAGAACTGGATCAGTGATACATTGGAAATGGCGTGATAACGCTCTTCGAAGCTTCTACAATGCTGGCAGATTACGTGTGCCCCAACTATGTACATTTTACAAGTCTTTAACACAAAATTTCAACAATCTACGGTTAACGATTTTTAGTTATACTAGACGGAGGTAACAACAAAACTTGTCAAAATAAACTCAAAGAGTGCTAAAATTGGGGTTTCGTTTGTTCATCTTATATAAATAAAAACTGAGTGTATCTAGGTATGTATATATCTATGTTCGAGGTACTTCTTCTGAACGCGAATGAACTGATCATCGAACCAGGTATCGATAGATTCGTAATTTTGCCGTCCCTATGTTTGGCTATTTAACATAATCCTCCGATTATAACTAATGGAGATATCACTTAATAACCATTAATTATATGACATTTAGATTTCGACATGAATTCCCTATTTTTCGAAGGCTTTCATCCATTAAAATTATTATTCCCCGCTTTCCCGGTCATTGTTGAACAATGCTTTTATTAAATTTTGTAACGTGAGAAAAATCTTTGAGAAGAAAGCTTTGTTGCCATTTTTTTTTCACAGATTTGAACAAATGAAATTCTGGCAAAATGTTTTGAGGCTCTTCCTGTAATCGAGGGATTTAAAATTTTCCTTTTTGGTTATTTTTCCGCAATCTGTCGGGTAATTTTACAGTCTGTTTTTTTTTTTTTTTTGTTCAAGCATGATTGTTAAAGACGCATCACTTGACATAACTTTTATTTTCGAGGTAAACCGTGCAAAACCGGGCGACACAGCTAGTATCATAAAACATTCGTTAAAGAAGTGAGGCATCATTTGGAAATATTTTCGCCGTAAAAAAAATATTGGTCAGGAAATTAACTTAGCTATTTCTAAGAAAATGCGTAATATTACAATTGTTTCAGATTTCGTAACGTAGGGTATTTTTTTTTTCTTTTTTGAAAAAAAGTTTTCGAAAGCAATTACAAGAACATCAAAGTATCGAAAAGAAAAACACCCACAAAATAATGTGATTCGGTTACGCTTCTTCTTTTGGGTTTAATCCTATTCTTCGACCAAGGATATTTCCCATTCAAAATAAATTGCATTCCGTTCTTCTCAGAATTTTTGAGAAATTCCTCCATAAAAAGGGTTTGAGAAAAAATGCACTTAATCTGAATAAATCCGGACGGAAACTGTTACCTTTTAACAGTGCATTACCATAAATTCTTTCGAGAACGCTAGCAAGTATTGATCGAATAAAACTTCTCCTATATCGATTGATTGCAGTTTCCTTTGTTTCAAGGCTTGTCGTGACAAAAGCGTCATTCCATTAAAAGAGAAAGATTGGGAGATGATTAAACTTTTGTTTAAACTGAAAAAAGTCACGAGATAACGGCGGAACCATCAGTCGATTAAAATATTTAAATACATTTTCAAATACATATTACTTTAAAAAACCAGTTTCGTAAATTCCAAATGAGTTTGTGTTGAAGTGAACGCTTTCGATATTTTTTGAAATAACAAAATGATACAGTGGCCGCTGCTTTTATGGATCACGTTTGTTCCAACCAGTTTTGATTGGATAAAGTGGTTGATTCAATAAAGCGGCAAATTCAATAAAGCTGGATTTTATTCTGTTTTTGACAATTTGACTCATCAAATCGATTGATTCTCTTTTCCACCGATTCCATTTACCGGCGTCTACTGTATTTGTTTCTCTTTTTAGGATGCACACGTGTTTAAACTTAAGTTGTGGAAGAAATAAGACATAAAAGGGTCGTTTCCGAAATTTTAAAAGTGTTTTTCTCTAAAACAGCATGCTTAAAAACTAAAGATTTAACTATTTTTTAAATAATTTGTTAAAGTTTAATATTTTTTACAATTGAAATTCATTTTTCACGCTTCAGCACATGACATCACAAGTGATTAACTGCCATTCAATGATGTCATTAGCACACAGAAGTTGACAGTAAAGCGTAAACATTTAGCACGACAATGGAGTAGCGCGCCAAAGTACGTCACTTGTGACGTCACAAAGACCACGCCAAATTTCCAAAATTGAACATAAAAAATAATTAAATAAATAAACTGTTGGGAAAATAAAAGTTTTTTTCTGGCTCCATTATATTTTTATTATTATTATTATTATTATTATTATTATTATTATTATTATTATTATTATTATTATTATTATTATTATTATTATTATTATTATTATAATTATTATTATTATTACTATTATTGTCATTATTATTGCTTATTTTATCAATTTCAATATTGACTGAAGGAAACAACCTCGTTTTTGACAGTTAAAACGTTCTAGAACACTGTTATGATTATTTTTCGAAAGTTCGATATTGATTCGAAAGTAAAGTATGGTATTTGGACTGAAAATTTCTTTGACTTACACAACATCATAAGGAAGAGAGGAATAGGATTTCCTTCCAATTTAGAACCCCCTTATTCAGCTAGACAATTTTTTGAACAGTAAATTCTTGATTTTCCAATTCTTCTTCAATATCTTCTATTTTGAAGTTGCCTGTAAGGTCTCTAATAATTACTTTTACTAGGTACGTCACCCGGCTTTGCATGGTCCACCTCAAAAATAAAAGTTATATCAAGTGACGCGTATTCAACACTCAGGCTTGAACAAAAAAAAAAAAAAACACTAAAATTTTGCGGCAGAATACGGAAAAACAGCCAAAAAGTAAACATTTTAATTCCCCCGATTCCAGGAAAAACGCTTTAAAACAAAAACAAGAATTTTACTTGTTCATATTCGAGAAAAACTATGGCAACAGATCTTTCGTCTCAATGATTTTCTTTACGCTATAAATTTAATAAAATAATATTTTAAAAAACTAAAAAAACCCGCTTTCGTAGCAAAATGAACTAAAAAGTGAAAAATAATCTTTGGATGATAGTAGTTGACCAATCACTTAATTTTAATGTAATACAAAAAAGCGTGGTGTGCTGTCTATTTACATTTTTGCTTAGACAACAAATGGAAGAAATTCAAGACAACTGATAAGAAGCCCCCCACGCTTTTTTATATTACATTAAAATTAAGTGATTGGTCAACTGCTATCATCCAAAGATTATTTTTCACTTTTTAGTTCATTTTGCTACGAAATCGGGTTTTTTTAAGTTTTTTAAACTATTATTTTATTTTTCTGTTTTTTAGTCTTATGTTGGAGAATTATCAGACAAAGTTTTTTTTTTGTGCGGTATATGAAAATTTGAATCAGATTGGGACTTAATTGACGAAATTATTTATAAAACGAGTGCGAGGTAATATCCTAAAGTTAAGACAAGGGCACCCCGATAGGAAGCTACTGTGTGTCATCGATGTATGTGTTTGCAGAAATCATATTTATATTACTTTTAAAATTTGAGATGCATTTGAATAAAAGTTTTGTTCAACAATGATCTAACCATCAATGAATTTCCAATTGAAGGCTCACCTAAATTTTGGCATGAAATTAGTTAAAAACAATTATATTTCATGTTCTAATTATCTTGGAACATTGGAACAAATTTTGTCTGATGCAGAAAAATTAAATTTTTTGTAGATATTTTTAAATAATTTTTGCGAGCATTTTTTGATGTATTTTTAAAATTTTTTCCTTTTTCACATTGTTGGATTTATGCCAAAATATTGATTAAAATTGGAGGAAACTAACAATTAAAAGAGTTAATTAATTAATTTGATTATAGAGTATTGCATTGTCATCGGGTCCTGAGGTCGCGTGCCAAATCTCAAAAGAATCCGATCGCAGGAAGTGGGCGAAATTTGAGCTGCAAGATTCCGTTACAAGATACATACATACATACATACATACAGATGAAGTTAATAAAAGCGTGTTAAAAAAAAGCATTGTTGCGGAAAGTTGAGATGAAGCGCTGAATAATAATTTGAATGGAGGAAAGCCTTTGAAAAATAGGGGTTTTATGTCAAAATCTAAGTTCCATAATTAATAGTTTTTAATTGATATCTCCGCTAATTATTATCGGAAGATTATGATAAATAGCCAAACACAAAGACGGGAAGATTACGAATCCATCGATACCTGGTTCGATGGTCACTGTCGTTCGGAAGAAGTAACTTGGACATAGAAACATAGATCCATTACGGTGGTTCAAAAAATTTTTTTTTCAGTTAGTCCACGACACTCCTTTTTTTTTCTTTTTTACATTTATTAAAAGTATTATGCTGTAAAAGTTTTAGCTTCTTACTTAAATTTTAAGAGGATGCTCAATGATTCCTTAATTTAACATTAGCCGTAACATAGAAAATGCCAAAAACTTAAGAACATTTAATTTCCCCACCTATTTTTTGCAAATTGTTTTTTTTATTGCAATACATATGCATATTATTAGTGTATATTATAATATGTAGCATTGTTTTTTTTAGTTCAATGTATTTTTTTAGCCTCCCTCTCCATACGTTTGAAGTTTGGGGTGGGGTTGAGCACACTTTTCAGTCGAAATAGGAAGGTAAATTTCTTCCAGTATATTACCAGCCACAAGTGTAGAAATATTGAGGAGTGTCCTGGTATCTGGGAGAAACTTTTTTTTACATGTATTTTTGAACCACCTTAAGGTCCATACATAGATACGCTCAGTTTGTAATTAGGAAAAGGTTGCCATCAATGAACCACATAACAGTTTTCAATTTTTTTTAGAAAGGAAATCCAACTCTAATTTCACGTTAATTATAGGAACAATTTCTCAGTATATTTCTCTTTTAAAAACAATATTCACTTTCATGATAATTATACACAATAAAGAATGAAAATTAAAAATAGATATTTTAGCATGTGGCTCATTCATGGCTTCCGGTTGCTATGGATGAACCATCGAGTTTCTATCAATGGACCGCATTGTCAAATTAAAAAATCAATACGTAATTTACAAATATTTATAACAGGTGATCAATAAACAATACAAGTAACAATAAGTGACAGAAAAATAGATTTATTTTCTAAAATTCTTTGTTTTTGGATAAGAGGAACATAAAAAAAACCCAGCACTCACACAGCACACAGCTGTTGTCATCACATCTGGTTCACCACTTGATATTTTCCCAACCTGTGCATTACTGTACTTAGCTAAAATCTTTTCAACCTCTTTTGAACTGTTGAGATATTTTTTTTAAATCGATTTTGAAAATTTTCGTTCGAAGCAAGATAGAACTTGCTCTCTGAAATGTCAGAGAACATTTATGACCATTTTATTACTAAAATCAGAAGCTTAAGTCTCAAACTACTAGAGAATATAGTACTAACAGATTTTTTGTCAAAATTAAATCTGTGAGACGTGTTTTTTTTCTCAGCCTCTTGAAAGGCCAAGTTCCCCAATTTTTCGGAAGTAATTCCAAAAACTTCTGCTCTAGTTTCAAAATATGATTCACTAATCATATTCCTATTTTGGAGGGCTTATCTCCTTAATTTTTAATAAGTGATTAAGGCAACAACAAACCAGTTTTATTTTCTATGCGACTGTTTAAATTTGGTTTCAGGACTCTATATTGTAGACAGACTTCACTAAGGCCCATGCCACCATTTTTATAAGCTACTGTAGCACGTTACATATTCCTACTTGTCCACTGGCCATATTTTACTAACTTTGGAATTTTTTTTTTCATTTGGAACAGCAAAAGTATTTGAAACTGTATTATAATTTAAATTTTTAATCAAGTTTATAAAAAATTGCCTTGAAATTATGATTGTATAAGAATTTTCTTGAGTTACTGAGATTATTTTTTTCATTGTCAAATTTATTTTAAAACAATTGAGCAATTTTCAAAGGTAATTGAGCTGAAGTTACAATAATATCTGTGATTTTCCATGAATGAACCACTTTGTCAGGTGGAAGCACCTAGTGGTCCAATGATAGCAACTGCGTCATTTTTTATATTCTTATCGGTGTTACTGTTGTGACGAATTATAATGAAACATGAAGTATGGGGAATTGTACTTGAAAAGGCACTCTTTTAAGCCAATGTTCACGTTTAATTGATCAGTGACATTCAAAGCATGTTATAGCTAAATGAAAATCTCAATAATTAGTAAAACAATGATAGAAATCTTTTCTGACCGATTAACAATATGATTAAATAATTGTAGCTACTTGAGGACTCTGCAGTAGATTGTTTTCGGACAAAGGAAGGTACTAAAATTGATTACGCGTCTGCAAAAACTCTGGTATGAGATATATCTTCGCAATCTAGTCATGGAGCCGGTTCATTGATGGCAACCTTCCCCTATATAACATCTTTCGCTTACGATCTTTATGGTGCTTCTGTGTACATCACCGCTTCAGGAAAACATTTCCGACCCCGCACTGCTAAATGATTTCAAATGCGTCCCACCCCTCTTAGAAGTTCTAAAACGTGTAACTAACACACCCTGTAGTTACGTTCTTGCTATCATAATTTAAAATTATCTATGTGAATTGAAAA
Source organism: Uloborus diversus (assembly GCF_026930045.1). Lineage (NCBI taxonomy): Eukaryota > Metazoa > Arthropoda > Arachnida > Araneae > Uloboridae > Uloborus > Uloborus diversus. The sequence continues at coordinate 142,480,522 of NC_072737.1, forward strand.
TTTTCAAGCTGTTACAAATTTGATCCCGATAAACTAAGGCAAGATAAAGGAAGTTCTAGTATTTACTACTTTTATTCGGTACATTTTGCTTTTAGATTAACGAACGAATTCATTCCCATTTTAGTGCATTTGGAATCCTTCCAATTTGTAGAATAAAATTTGTCCTTTAGTGGATTAACTTTTGATTTAGTTTCTTATTCTTTTTAAAAGCTTGGGTAATGTCTTCAAGAAAAATATTTGAAGAATTTTTCCAACATTTGCGTTAAAGATTCGCTTAAATGTTTCATCGAAACAAAAAACATGCTTCATCTCTACATAGTATAAAATTAAGTCTCTAAAAAGCGTCTGTTTGTTCAAACGCGCAAAATCTGGCCGATTTTGCTGAAATTTTCACAGCATCGTTCTTTTAGCACCAGGAAAGTTTGCAGACCGGTTCGAAAAAAAATAAAATCGATAAGTAGTAGTTCTTTTTTTATTCCAATTTAGGCCCAATTTTCACATAAATTCTCAAATACGGTGGGAAAAATTACTTGCACATATTAATATTACATATCGTTGGAAAGGATAGAATTTTCCGCGTTCTACGCAATTTGTTTTAATGCTCTAATTTCAATACAGCGGGAGTTATTCGCGGTTTTAGCTCGAATGTTTTTAGGCTTAGCTGAAATTTAGGCACTACTTTCTTCATTAAAAGCATTAACAAAAAGTGAAGGAATTGTCACACAGTTTTCTGTTTGACACCGTTAGATAGAGCGAAATTTTTTACTTCAGATCCATCTCGACCTTAAGATTTATCGACCTTAGGATAAGTCGAAAAACTAAGTTTATATCTCCAAAGGAAAAAAAGTTACAAAAGCCTTTTAAATCAAGTTCAAAGAATCTCATTTCCATTCAAATTGTTAACCATTCTCTTTCGCATTTTAATTCCTTAAACTTATTTTATTTTGTGTTTCCATGGTTAAGCTTTTTAAACCCATCTCAATTCAATTTCTTAAAAGTATTTTAATATCTGTTGTCGTTGTTTGGGAGGGACATTTTGTATGATATTTTTTTATTTTTTTATTTATTTAAGTCTGATTGTTGAATATACGTCACTTGACACAATTCTTATTTTCAAGGTGGATCGGGCAAAGCAGCTAGTATGCTATATTTTTAAAACAAAGTGATGTTGATTCATGTAATGTTAAGTTATTGCATCTGACAACATGGGATGAAGAGACTTATCGGGGGCTCGATGTTCGAGACTATGGAAGAGTTTTGTTGTCGAATTGCTATAAGCTGTATGTATCGTGCGCTTGTGTTGTCTTGTGTAATAAACCAATTAAAAGTACTTGTGAGTAGTAGTACAATTTATGCATTAAAAATATGTAACGATCATAAATGTTCAAATGAGGGCGGTCAATAGAAAACAAATGCATGTTTTAAGGAACCACAGGACAGTAAATTTATATCATGTTCAAAATGTATTAAAAAGATAATTTTCGTTTTAAAATAAGGCTGTCATAAAAATAGTATCGTAACTGCTGTTGAGAGGATTTCATTCTAAAAATGGCTTAGTTATTTTTTGACTAGCTGCGTTGCCCGGCTTTGCACGGTCTACCTTAAAAATACAAGTTATGTCAACTGACGTGTGCTCAACAATCAGGTTTAAACAAGAAAAGAAAAAGCGGGAAAATAACCAAAAAAGAAAAACGTTAAATTTCTCGATCACAGGAAAAGCCTCAAAACAATAGCTAGAAAATTTTTTTTGTTCATGTTCGAGAAAAAAAAATGGCAACGAATCTTTCTTCTCCATGATTTTCTTAACGCTACAAATTTTAACAAAAACATTGTTCAACAATGACGGCGATCAACAACGAATTTCTAATTGAAGGCTCACCTACATTTTAACATGGAATTTATTAAAAACAGCTGTAATTCACGTTCTAGTTTTCTTGGAACATTGGAAGAAATTTTATTTGATGCAGAAAAATCAAGGGTTTCTATGGATATCTTATAGAAAGAAACTGATCGTATCTATCTACACTACTGTTTGTAAAAATTGCAACACCACGAAGGGCTTACGCGAGTGGCCTGAAAATTGCAGGAAATGTAAAGTAGTGCATGATATGCAAATGATTAGAATTGCAGACCGGTAGCGCATGCGTATGCTGAGCCCTCTGAACGGCGGATCGAACCGAATATAAATAGACGGCTGTAGCGAGACGTGTATGATTATCGGTGATTATATGCAAGAGTAAACGTTAACTGAATCTTTACTATGCCTCTTCGACGAAAGGAAGCGAAATTTGAGCAAATTTCGGAGTTTGAACGGAGCAGGATCGTCGGCTGGAATATTTTTAAATTAACTTTTTTAAATGTCCGATTTTTCAAAAAAGGCGTGGTCTTTATGACGTCACAAATAATGCTCTTTGGCGCAAATTCTACCACGTTTCCACGTTATGATAATCAAGAAGCGAATTAAATATTGCGCTCTACGCTTGCTATCAACCAAATCGTTGCCAATACACGTGAGTAAGAGTGCGAATTAAATATTTTACACTGAATGTGTGTGTGGCATTCCATCATTTGTGATGTCATCGGACAGAAGCGTAAGCAATGAAAACGCACCGATTTAAGAAATTTTTTAAAAATATTAAACTAAAACAAATTATTTAAAAAACGGTCAGATCCTATGTTTTCAAGCACGCTCTTTCAGAAAAAAAAAATACTTTTAAAATTTTGGAAACGACCGCATTCTTTTATGCGCAACAGAAAGCCTCTTGGAGCTAGAACAGTCTTGTTGCGGGCTGTTATTTCAAATAATTAATAGTCGGGAAGGGAGTAGCTATTGTAATTAACAGTAGGACGTGTTTGTTCCCCTCCTAACATATTAATATACTAGAAAGTCGCCCAACTCCAGTAGATTAACCCTAAAATCCAGTGGATAGCGTTAATTTTCAACCACTTTTCTAATTCTTCATTCCCTTAAAATGACTGTCTTACCAGTAAAACGGTTAAGTTACTGGATCGAGTTCAGCCTTCTCACAATTAGGCCTTTCCCTGCCTATTAAACGTTACCAAAACATATTATCAAATTATCATGCCGCGGGGCGAGTTTCATTGTTGAAACACGCGGGTTACTCGATCATCGACTATTATTAAAAAAGGATTCCAAACTTTATTCTGAAGGGTTGATGCTGATTGCATGCTAGGGTGGTTCGAAAAAAACGTTTTTTTTTTTTAATTTCGGAATTCTCAAACTGTAATTTATTGTAACTTCGTCAGCTCTCAAAATTTGTAATTTGGTATCCTCAAATAGGGGGGGGGGGATCCAAGTTGTCGTTTTACAGTTCGCAAATAAAGCTGAAAATTTGAAAAAAATATGCTAAAAATTAAAGTTTTCAAAAAATAATAAAACTAGTTTTTTTTTATAATTTTATAAGGCATCGGCCATAAATTGTCAGTATATAGCGTAGTTTGAATCTAAAAAAAATATTTTATAGCTTTTAGATAAGATCTTTCGTTTGCGCATAGGCCTTAAGTTGAGCAAGAATCTCCTGAAAATTTGAAGCTTAAGGCGTATGCGCTAACTAAAGATCATATGTAAAAGCTATAAAATATTTTTTAATGTTCAAACTACGCTATATACTGACAATTTGACAATTTATGGCTATTGCGTTTTGAAAAAAATACAAAAAAAAGTTATATTACTTTCTAAAAATTTCAATTTTTAACATTTTTTCAAACTTTTTGCCTTATGTGCAAATTGTAAAGATGTCAACTTCGAATTTTTTTAAAAATACTTTCTCAATTGAATATACTAAACTACAACTTTTGAGAGCTAACGCAATTCCGAAATAAAAAATCGATTTTTTTCGAATTATCCTTTTGCACACTCTTCATTATTAATGCCAAAATACCATTTATATATTTATTTAATTCTAAGTTGGTAAGTTTTCGAAAAAAATTTTGGGTTGATATAGGAGAAAATTTCTTGCTTTTCTTTGATTCCTTACAAATGAAAAGACAATAGAAATAATTCTCATAAGCAGATTTAAAAAAAAAGAAATTAAAATTATGGTTTAAAAAATGGTATGTGAAAGAGTTTGAGTTTCAGATTTAGTTACAAAATAACCAACACTCTATTTTTAAAATAGATTAAACATATATAAAACTCCATATTGCTGCAAAAGGTTTTATATATGGTTGTATTAATTTCCAGAATTTCTCAGAACTACTCAGCACTTTTTATTTTAACGTTTTGAGCCAAGATTACCTAGAAAAATACAGCAAAGATTTTAAAATTTAAAAGCTAGACTTATTTATCAACAGAGAGGGGAGGGGGGGGGTAGGGATTTGTAGTTTCAAAAAAGTTTTTTTCCACTTTTTGTTTCTTGTTATAGTTAAAAGTTTCAAAAATGTTCTCAAAATTTCAAATCGTTTCGGAAAAAATTCGCAAAGTTATCAAGTATTTAGTTTCCTCCACTTCAAACTGTAGCTCTGACAGCTGCAGATGCTCGGAATGTCAGTGCTGCTTGCTTGGGATTAGTTTAATATACTATAAATAAATAATGAAAAAAGAAGTGGCTAAGGAGATCGAAGCTGCTACAGGGACTGTACTCTACGGAGCTGAAATTGATGCTTTTTATCTTCTAAAACTTTAAACATGTTTTTCCCCAAACCATTTTTTTAAAAGTCGGTGTTCACTCCCATTTTGAAATCAATTGACCGATTTATTTTAAATGTTGTACACATATTCTGCATGTAAAAAAACTCCCCCCCCCCCTTACGTTGAGGTCTTTTTTTGTTTCTATAATGAGTTTTTTTACTAACGAAATAGCGGAATTTTTTGTGAAAAATAGAACTTTTAACTTCAAATGGCCGCCAAAAATTTTAAAGTCAAAAAAAAAAAAAAAAAAAAAAAAGATCTAAGAACGTTGGGGGGGGAGGATAAATGGGATACAGTGAACACGGCAAATTATCTTTCTCCAAACGTGCTCTGGAAAAAGCTCTCTCACAGGCTTGTCTGTGAAGATATTTTGATCAAAAAATTATAGGATATTCTTAAAACCATACATAATAATGCGCAAAAGGTTTTAATAAATTTAATCAACCTACTTTCTAAAAAAATAACCCTCCCCCCTTAAATAACATCGCTTCAAGTACTCCTCCTTTCCCTTTTCTGATATCTCTTCTTACAGCAAACTTCCGAAAGGTAAACAGCAAAATCACATATCTTAAAAACAAAATTTGCATTTGAAGCGAAAAAACGTCGTCTTTTATTTCCAGAATTTTACAATCAAAAACCATAAAATCCTAAAAAAAGAGAGAAGCTTTGTTATGAAGTCTGTTAAAACTTTTCTTCGTAACGAGATGTGGTGAGGCTTGGTTTGTAAAATTATTTGCATTTCATCAAAGAGAGACGACTTTACAACAACGTAGTTTGAAAAACCGTACGATTTGAAAATGATCTTTCAACTAACTTTTAGCTATTCTTTTCAAATATAGCTGCTTAATGATTCATGAAAAGAAGGAAATTAAAAATAATAAAGTTTTCTCTTTTATCGAATAGTGCATACTGTTAAAACTAATGGACTGTATTAAATAACAAAAGTAATGGTTATTAGATAGTTAATTAAATATTTGATTTTTGTTTTAAAAGATTTATTGCACAATAGCTCGCATTTTGATTCCAACCTTTAAACCCAGTCTTGATTTTTCAGCATAATTTGAGAAATTGCAAGTGTGGTACTTAGAGATGTAAAATTCCCGGAAATTTTGAAGTGGTGGAAAAAAACGGTTTTTTACCGGTCTTTTTCAGGAAAAATTAGAAAAAATGGAAAAATTGATTTTTTTTATGAATAAAATTTGGGTTTCTTAATGGCTCTGTGTTTCTTGGAACATATAAAGAGTTAACCATTAAAAAATATATGCTATCCACACATCTTCTTTTTCTGCTTGACAGAAATACACATAAAGGTAAAATTAATTAGAAAAAACAAACTTTTTGTTTTATAACTAAGAGCTTTCATGGTCAAACACCAGAAATAAGTCAAGTCGTCATTCAACCGATAATATTGGTCCATGTGTATAATCATAAAAATTACATTTTCTATTTTAGATTGCCTTAGAAACTTGAAATATTTATTGAAATTTTCGACTTTTAAACATGATTGACATTTTTTTTTGAAAGAAAAATAATATAGTGTAACTTTACTGTCTGAACATGAAAGCTAGTGAGTTTTGATTTTTTCTAATCCAGGCTAAGTTCAAATCAAAACTAAATTGGTTTTTCTTAAGCTGAACCAAAACTTAAACTGGAGTTTCAGTTTATTCATGTGGCCTTGAAGCTCAGTAGTAAAAGTAGTCATACCAGCACTTTTGAACGAAACTGAGTTATTATAACCAAGTTTTTCTCTGTTTCGTATTTTACTTGATAAATAAAATGTTTTAGGCTCATTTGATCAAGAACTATTTTTTTGAAAAATTCTAAAAAATAAAACAACATCTGAATCAAATATATGGAAGAGTGAAACTTTAAAACACAGTATCTCAGCTTGAGCCCTCTTTTTTGCTTAGCACGGCAGTATATACAGGGTGCGGCAAAAAAAAAAAAAATGTCGGACAAAAATCATATCATCGGATGGATGAAAGGTAATTTCATTTTAAGGAGTGCCTTATTTATTTTTGTCTCCCATTTTATTAGAAAATAATTTACAATATATTTCCTAGTTTATGTATTGTTTTTCGATTTTCTCACAATTTTAAGCAAAATAACTGCTATTTTAAGTTGTTTAACCAAGTAGAACGACTGTTCGCTTGCTTGTTGTGCCTCTGCAAACAATAATTGAAACGGTATGCCGTTTTAAGTGGCTTGGAAATGATCGTCGATGTCCGGAAAGTGTACAAAAACGAACAGTGAAGATTTCAGTTAATAGTCAGGTTATCCAAAGGTGAGTCAATGAATTCCTTGGGTTTCCACGAGAGAAGTCGTTCGTAAGAGTGGAATTTGTCCCCGATAAGTGCGACTAAGCGAAAAAACAGCTGAAACAGAAGTTTTACGAGTTCCAAAAAGTTCAGGCATTCGTATGACTCCAAACATGCCAGAAACATTTGAGACGGGCTTCAAGTTCATGCTGGAAGAGATACCTTTCACTGATTTATCGTTCAACTAGCTCATATCCCCCAGAACAATAAGATTTGGTCAGTAGACACGCCAAGTACCTTAGAAAATGTTAAATATCAGGCTCAATCAGAAGTCAGGCTTGGTCTGTGATGGAATCAGCACAAGCGACAAAAAATCTCTAGTTTTTTGTGGATGAGGGCCGTAAAATGAATCAAAAAGTGAACCGGAAGGACATTTTAGAGGATGGACATTTTAGATTTAGAGGGACATTTTAGATTAGAAGGACATTTAGTTATTGTACTTCTGTGGGTCTAAGAGCACTTCAGCAATGTTAACTGGACATTTTCCTTGAACTCCACACCAATTCATACGGGCAAAAAGACAAGAGTGGTGCAAGGCGCATTTTTTTTTTTTTTTTTGACATGATATTATCTTTTGAGTGGACGCTCTATTCGCTAGACCTCAATCCCATTTATTGCACTGTACGGCCTACTTAGGAGTCGAAGGTCTACCCTAAACTATACGTAAGTTAGAACTCTCTAAACCAATTGCTTTATAGGGAATAGGATTGATTAAAGGACTTGTGGCTCTTGAATGAAAAATTCAATAAGCAGTTGCATCCCTGTATTACTGCAAAAGGCTGCTAGTTTGAAACCAATTAAATTTATTGATTGCTAAGGTCTACTCATATTATTGCTTTTTGTGTTTTGTTAATTTATTCATTTTTAATAAAGTTGCATGGAAAATTGCTTGCCCTTTTTTTTGCTGCACCCTGTACATTTGATTTGCACAGTCAGCAGAAACATAGTTTTGTGGTTGATGTTATGATTGTTTGTTTTATGAAGAAGGAAAATAAATTCTTCACTAAGGTTATTGGTTTAAGCTTTTTTGCAAAATGTATTGTTAAACGTTTTTTGATCTATATGCAAATTATTTTATCATACAAAAACTTGCATTAAGGTTAGACAATATTTTAACACAAAACGGGGGGGGGGGGATTTGTATCAGAATTTAAGTGGGAAAAATTTCTAATCACTTTTTGATGAAAATTTCAATTAAAACTTCCTGAAAAGTTAAAAAAATTCGTTTTTTCAATTTTTCCGCAGTGGAAGTAAACCCCTTCGAAAAAAAACGATTTTTTCCGTTTCTTTGGGAAATTTTCCGTTTTTTTTTCAGACTATTTTCATTCCTAGTGGTACTCAATCAAAAACGGCGGGAAGATGCGGGGGGAGGGGGGAAGAACTGTAAATTAAACCTGGTAATCTTTTTTTCTGTCGTGGGGGACAGCGAGGCATATTAGAACATGGGGCATTTTGACGCAGTTGTGTTCCCAATTTTTTCAGTTTTCGACAGTTTCCATGCAGTTATATTTATTTGGAGGGAAAAAGAGGATTGTATTGGCCATTATCACTTTTTTGATAGAGGGATGTTCAAGGAGTATTCATGGAGTATTCCCCCCTAAAAACTATTTTAGGTTGGAATACCCCCATGAATCTCTTAACTTGCTCTAAATGTTCAAACTTTTGAACTTAGCACCTCTCTAGACCCTCAGAAGAATTTCAATGGCTAATGTAATGCTCCCTTCCCCCCAAATAAAAATAATAGCTATGAAACTCTTGAAAACTGAGAAAAAAAGGAGGGGGGGGGGGGGGCGTATTTCCAAAAATTGGGACGTGGTAGGGAAAACGGTGGTCATTTTTGGATTCAGGGAGTCATTTTGCATAAAAATCAGCAAGAATTATTGTGTCAGAAACATTTTGAAAGCATTTCATTGCCGCGTAGGGTTATTATTGAAGAAGATTTCTTGTTTCCTTGTGTTTCAACTCACTCCGTGCACTTTTCTAACATGCACCGCCATGGAGGTTGTTGGGGAACAGTTTGTCGACTGCTACATTAACGTTCACTACTTTCTTACATAAGGTTCCTTTTTGAAAAAAAATTCTAGATTTTAGCTGACATTCGAGCTTGACAAAAATTTTGACCTAAGCCTAAGTGGGTCACCAATATTTTTATTTAAGTTAGAGACCAAAAAGTAGTGCTCCAATCAGGGGCATTGGCATTCTGAACTTAAATTTTTGGGAAGACGGCGTCTCAATTTTCTGAATGAGCTCCAAATTTCGCCGATTGATAATAATTTTGCCGAATAGAACTTCAAGTTTCGTCGAATGATGATAATTTTGCCGAACATAACTCCAAATTTTTCCGAATCGTCAGACAAAATTTGCCGAATAAGGAAGCTTTTTTTTTTGGAGGAGGGGGGGGGGGGTCGCAGTTGACCTCTCATCGGGGCGCCCCTCTTTCCAATATGCCACGCTCTCCCCTTTTTTACTGAGGTGACAAAAGTCAGGTGAACTTTCCTTTAAACAATGAGAGAAAGTTTATGCGTGATCGTAATTTTTCTTTCTTGGTTATGAGTACATAAGGACAAAATACAGCAATCTCCCCCGCAAGATGATTATCCGCGGGGCCGATTAACAGCGAGTCAATTAACAACCAGGAACAAGTATTTTCGCAGTAAAAAGCAAATACCAATGACAGTTTTTTTGTCGAAAAATTGTAAATTTAAACTCAGTTGTTTTTTTTTATGCATGTATTTATTTTTTGGGCTTTCTTCATCGTACATACAGCTCTTTATTGGTGTTAAGTTCTGTTGCGCAAAATTACAAAACATTTTACTGTAATGTGCATATTTTCACTGTTTGAAGAAAGTTTTATGCATCAATACAGCAAATACAGCTAAGGTTTTGAGGAAGGACAATTTTTACCTTAATTGTCCCTCATTTTAACCTTAATGCTGTTTATCCGCGATTTTTATTTTCCGCGGCATTTAAGCCACCCAAATCCGCGGATAATCACGAGTTTACTGTATTATAGGCTTGCCAGATTTCTGAAATGTTCAACCGTGACACCACGATGCTCCCTCTTCTCAGCGTCGTGAGTATTTAAAAGGGTACGTTACGGTCCTGGCAGGCTTTTAGAGTATTTTATAGAGCAGTTCATTCTCATTCTCAATGCTATGAGTGAATGCTAAATGGTTACTAATTATGAACCTAAAACAAGAGCAATAAATACAAAATGACACAAGCTGATAAATTAAAAAAATTTACTTTTTAACCGACTTCAAAAAGGAGGCGGTTATCAGTTCATACCGTATGTATGTTTTTTTTTTTTTGTTTGTCCACTCACAGCGTCTCACCTAGTGAACCGATTTTGATGATTCTTTCTTTAATGGATAGGGGATGGCTCAACTTAGGTCCCATTACTTTGTTTGACCATATTTGTCCTTTAGAAAAAAAGTTATGGGCAAAAAACCATATTTCATGCAATTTCCCTATTAAATGATTAAATATTGTAACGAAGTTTGCGCTTACCTTCCTTGGATAACGGTGGCTCAGTGGTAGAATTCTCGCCTTCCACGCGAGCAACACGGGTTCAAATCCCGACTAGGACAAAGTGAATTTTACTAAGATTTCGTTTCTACTGTTTCACGTATTTTCTCGAATGTTCTATTGATTTCTGTATCTTTCCGATTCTGGAAAATTCCGGCATTTTCTCAAGTGGTAAAGAAACATTTTTAGTGTCAATCGCTTAAAGTTTAAGATGTGCTTATAGTTTTTTTTAGTATGTAGCATTTTTAGGAAAAAAAGGGTAAAGTTTTATGATGGTAACTTCTTACTTTTACAGAAATATATACATTTACACTAAAAAGGATGAAAAAAAAATTTTGGAAAAAAATAGAACCGACTTCAAAATTGCTCTAAAAAGGGAAAAATAATTTTATTCTTAAAACACCATCGATAATACTTTTAAACATAATTTTTGAAGTTGGCGCAAAAACGATAGAACAGATCATTCACCGCCATAATTCAACTACAACTATAAATTTTACCAGGCCTAGTTCCTTTACTACCACATACATTATGCATTGATAACAGCATCTTTGAGTAACGATATAAATGATTCGTTTCTAACTTTCGATGATTTTCTGAAAAAAATATGAACGAAGCATGGTTACACTGGATTTTACTTTTTGTTTTTGCGCCAACTTCAAAAATTATGTTTAAAAGTATTATCGATGGTGTTTAAAGAATAAAATTATTTTTCCCTTTTTAGAGCAATTTTGAAGTCGGTTCTATTTTTTTCCAAAATTTTTTTGCACGTTGGTACAAGTTATTTTAGTTAGAAGAAACGCTTTGAATGAGGAATAAAAAAATGAACAGTATTTACATTAACTTTTCATTGACCAAGGACTCTTTTTGTAAAGTCTTTTTTGGTTTCAATATTGTAGTAAAAATCCTCAAAAACTAATCCAATGTTAATTTTTCAAGTCAATGTTACAAAAGACAATGTAATTATCCTAATTAACAGTTCCCAGTTAATTATTTTCAGACTTTTTTTTGGTCATCTGTAATCAAATTTATCTTTTTTCGGGACGTGAAGTGAACCGGCCTGGACACCGGGGTTTTGTCTGAGAACCGGGACTGCCCCGGTCAAACCGGGACGTCTGGCAAGTCTGTGTATTGTAAACTGCGAGTAAAGAAGGGAAAAAAAACAGTTCGACATGATCCTTTTCGCATAAGATTATCATTGCTCTACGCATTTCAATTTCACCATGCATTTTGGCACTCATTCAAAAAGATCACACAGTATCCAAGTGGGTGGAGTAGTTTTGAAATCCACTTTTCAACTGCTAAAAGCCTAAGTATCTTAAACGGAGATAAACTGAATCAAGTTTTGGAAGGATACCAACGATTACTTCCGAAAAAAAAGCTTAGTGATTGACACGGAGTGTGAAGAGCTTTATCATTATCACGTTTAATACGAGGGTAATAATGAAAAAATAGGTGTGCTAAAATAGATGTGTGACCTTTGGAATTCAAAACTATAGGAAAAGGAATTATGAAGGTCAAAAGTAATTTATAAATGAGCTTTGAATGACTTTTAAAGGATGTTTCTATTCACTGTGCTGTGACGTGCCGTTGTAATTTGAATATATGAATGCTGTTTTCGTTTGGCGTTTTTACTTCACCGATCGTAAATCTCGCCATAAAGTTCACGAAGAGGGAGCAATGCTGCTGTTACTTTGTAGCATTAAAAGGCTCCTTTAGTATATCCCTGTTAGTTTTATGTTTTGGAAGAAAACTGTAATAGAAGATTACAATCAAGTGCCCATACTTGGGACAGTTTTGAACTTTTACCTTTAATAGCATATTAATCATATGCATTCCATTTGAACGAAGTATTATTTCTAGGGGGCAATACTCCTGTTACTTTGTTGTACAATGGTTCCTTTCGTATATCTCTGCTAGTTTTATGTTTTGAAAGAAAACTACAATTGAGGATTACAGTCAAGTGCTCATACTTCGGACAGTTTTGAACTTTTATCTTTTGTAGCATGTTAATCATGTTTTCCATTTGAACGAAGTATTCTATTTTTAGGACGGGCTTTAGCGCTTCACATGAGGACAAAGTGTAAATGTGTAGATATGAACCACAAAAAAAAAAAAAAAAAGTTCATTGTCCTAAGTTAGGGATGTCCCTCCCTAACTTAAGACACTTAACATTTTAATCTTTCTTTCATGAATGCTGCAATAGATAATAGTTTGGGACACCAACTACTGTTTTAAAAAAGTTTATTGAACATCTGAATAAAGAAGAAAAAATCATTTAATAGAAATATCTTGTAAACATTCAAAGATTTCAGGATGTGTCCTTGCCCCTGAAAGTATTAAGCGTCTCCCCAACCTTCTTAATTCTTTTGAATGTATATTTGGAAGCATAAAAGTAATTGGTGAACCCAAATAAATCTTAATGCAGCTGATTTTTAGCTCCCCATGTTCCTCATTTCACATCTTTTCACATTCATTTTCATTCCTTCATAATACATGAAATTCACAACAAATAAACTAGTCTTACTATACTTTGAGACTCTATTTCATTCGTGGAACTAGCGTATCTAATATTTTGACAAAACGTCTTTTGTTCATCAACAGATTCTGATTTTTTTTTTTAACAATGACAACTTTTCTGTCCTGTTACGGTATGACACATTAATTGTTATCGGAATAGTCATCATTAAAAAAAAATGTTACTGTTTGTCTATATTTTTCTTAATACAATTATACACTTGATTTCCTCAATATGCCTTATAGACACTTTTTATGCCTTGGTACCCTAACTTCGAACAAGGTCCCAAGTTTGGAGCGTATTTGGATTTGCAATTTGTAAAATTTATGCATAAATTAGTTGAACTGAATTAGTTAAGTAGAAATGAGTTAGCCCAAATAAGGCACAGGTACATATCCGAGATGAAGAGTGAAACAAATTAAAACTAATGCTGCTAGTTAGTGTAGGGAACCACAGTTATTTCTATAGTTAAAAATCGCAATTAATTTAGAAACTTATATTTTTTGAGGTAATGCAAGTCTGCTAAATAGTTTTCTTTTGTTTTTTCCTTTTTTAAATGAATGCAGCTTTTCTATTAGGTATATAAAAATACAAAGGAGACCAACTAAGTTTTTCTAAAATTACATGGAGAAAAAATCCAAGTAGCTCTTTTTTTATTTGCTCAATTATTATTATTTTCCAGTCTTTTACATTTCAAAATAGTCCGAAAAGCATATTTCAATTAAAACTTCATTTATTACTTAATTTACTTGATTACGTAAGATTTATTGAGATAAATTATGTACCATTGAAGCGATGCATAGTGTATATAAATTCTAACGCTAGAATATTTAAATGACAAGAGGAAAAAAAAATAACTAAAGAAGTCCAAGAACACTTAGACTAGGCATAAAATTCAGCTTATACATGCACACTTTTTGCACACCTGATAGACGGTGCAGTCGGAGCAAGAAAAGAAAATATATAAAATTATGAGAACAGAAAATATTCATGTAACTCAGTGCTTTTATTGAAAAAATAAATTAATGCCAAATTTTCACCTTTCAAAGAACTTTTTTTTATCCCAATAAAATAAAAGAAGTTTCATGTATGAATGGTGGAAGAATCATGAAACATTAATTTTTATGACAGTCTTCATTATTAAAATATGTTGAAAGAGTATTTTCATACTGAGGCTTTTAATTATTATTTTTTTTTGATAAAAAATTGTATTTCTAAATGCATTAAACCAGGAGAAATAATGTCTACAATGGAAAACATAGTTATTATCTTAAACCATACTTGTCTGGTTTCTATAATTGTTGTCACTGATACAATAGGTAAATAAATTACATGATTTGTATATCCTTTTTTAATCTTTATTCAAAATATGCGTTGAGCTTTTGATTTTTAAAGTTCTGTAATGTACATCAGACTTGTGATTCATTTGTAGATACTGCAAAATATTTTCCTTATTTAAGAATGCGTGATTTTAACTTTACTTTAATTTTTTTCTTTATCGTAGATAACTATCACTATGAGGACATTAATTTACAAGAATTTATTCTTGGTTATTTGTAGTATTAATAATGATGGAACTATCCCATTAAATTAGTTCTTTGATTATTTATACCAAGGCCCATTTACGTATTGTATTTTTTATGATGGTTAAAGATTTTCTAACAATATTCTCCTATAGAAATCTATACGTATGGTGAGGTGAAATTACATGATTTTACTCTTAATTATTTAATTAATTACGAAGAAATTAGGTTCAAACATGAATATTAAACATTCCTTAACAATTAATTGATAAAATCTTCATGATTTTCTTAAAATAAAATTGTTTTTCTTACAAGTAGTGAAAACGCCAAATAAACCCAGTTCAAAAAAAAAAAAAAAAAAAAAAAAAAAAAAAAAAAAAAAAACTGGTTTTAATCAAAAAAACTCGTTTTTTTTTTCGATTTTTTTCTCCAAAATACCCAGTTTTTTTAAAACCAATCCTGGGTGTATTAGTCCTCGAAACGCCATTATGGACACGTCAACAATTTATGTTTGCTCTACCATTCGCATTTCCTTCCTATTTTAGAATTTGAATATCACAAAGATGTTGTTTACACGAAAAGTTGATTTCGAGGAAAAAACATTCTTTTTAAAATTTACAAAAAAATTTCGAAACAAGTTTTTTTTTTACGCATTCTTATTCAATTAAAAAGCACATCATCTTTTGCTTTAATTAATGAAAACATTGCGTGAATTTGTAAGTACTTTTTACTCCTTTAGAGTGTTTGAAGTCTTTTCACGCTTAACATTGAAAGAAGATTTGTTTTCGAACGTCGTCGTTATCTTAATTAGTACTTCAATAAACCATGTCAGGTTTGATTAAATAGTTTAGAAAATTACACAATTGTCTTTTTTAAAGGATGGTTCAGAAAATTTAAAATAAATCGAATATGTATTTGCTTTTTTTTAAAGGAATGAAACACTTTAATTAAATACACACTTGTTTGAAATTTCGCTGCTCCAGGAAAATTTTATTTATTTTTTTTTCGTCCCAAAATATGTAAACAGAAAATTAAAAAAAGTATGCGAAATTAAAAGCAAGGAATGTTGTGCGTATTTTAACCAATGAGACTGACATATTTACTTAAATAAGCTGTCTATCGTTTCTCAAGTTTAGTTTGTTGATAACATAAATCTTTCACTCGTGAGGTAAACTTGATAAAAGTAGTTATAAAACAATGATAAAAAATGTAAGAACAAAAAAGCACGTAAAAACAAACAAAAAAGTTAGCTTCCCGCTAAAATAAAATAAGCAAAACTCTTTTATAACTTTACTGAAACTTAATTTTACCAGGCATACTGAAAAAAACAGTGTTCCAAAATGTTATCCAAAAAAAAAAAAGAATACGTGGGATATATTAAATAGCTAAGTAAAGAAGCAAGGAATTCAGTCGCAGGATAAAACAGAAAAACTGAGATAAAACATTAAAATATGAAAAGGCACTGAAAAGATCGTATTTAAGGAAAAGACTATTTAATAAGAATAGTTTGATAGTTTTGTTAAACGAAACAGTTAAATTTTAGCTGAGCGAATTGAATTGTAGAATATGAGCACAGTAGGGGGCAGTTGGGGCTCGTTGGACTATAGGGCATGTTGGTTCAAGTTCAATAATTTTAGTAGAGGAATGTGGGGCAAAGTGAAATGGTGAAATATTTACTCTACTTTTAGCGCAATCATTAATAAGTTGTTGTAAAAGAGCGTTCTTTTGTGATTCCCAACACCCATAACATTGCGTTCCACGTGTTCCATTTTGGGCAAAACAAGCAGTTTCTTATGTGTATTTTTTATTACTAAAACAGTATTACTAAACATCAGAAATTAATGCAAATCACGTAATTCGTAGTTCTCAAGCAGCCATTTCTACCATTTTGAATTCGATATTTACCAATTCTTGATTGAACTACATTTTCATTCTAAGGCTGACAAGAATTACATTTGATGCTAGATAATTTGATTATATGACATTACAATTGATTACCAAAAGAGGAAGATGATGCTTTTTTGTCTTGTTTGACTGGCTAATTGTTTTACATTTGTACCTGAGTTATTTCTCAAATTGCCGAATCGGTTAATTTTAATTTCTTCTGTTTCTAATTTCTGAATTAAATGATTCAATTCAGTCATATGCAATGCAAATCATCAATAAAATTCTGACGGATATATGGTGGTAGATTTCTTTTCAATGGATCTTCCATTATTTTTTTTAACTTACCGAATTCTGCAATCTTTCTACCTTTTTAATCCACTCATAAAATCCACTCATCACATTATTTTTGCTTGCTCGTTACTTTCTTCTTGCTACCACCCTTGTTTTGATAAAATCAGAACAGACCTGAAGCATGCGCAAATTGAGTAAGGTTTCGCGTTAAAATAGCTTACAGTAGCTGTCTTTGTTTATTAACTATTTTCTTCTAAATTTTGTGATAAAATAAAGTTTAGTACATGCAACTTTATCTTCCTTCCCCACACAATTAATATTCATTTTAGAAGGATATTTAGAGATCATTAAAATCATTTTTTTTACTCGACAGGAGATGCATAATTAAGTATACCTAATCCACGAATTTGTGAAATATTTTTTTTTTACAATGAACCACCTTGTCTTAGACTAGTTATCACATGGAAACTCCTTTCATTGAAAGATCCTCATTTCTCTTTTTGTTGCAAATTGATATTATGTATTCCTTTGGAAGTGAAAGAAGAGATTTTCATTTTTAATTCTTAAGTAAAAATCATGCATTCCATTTTGTTTAATACATATGTTTGATGTAATGAGATGAATATGGTTGAATGAGGAGGGGGGGGAGGAGTAGTTTTAGTCGTCTTCTATGGTCAAAAGAAGACAAATTCTGCTTTTCAGGAAGAGATATTGCTTCAAATCGCCCAAACCCTAACTCCTAAAAAGAGGGGGGGGGGCGTATACCCCCTGCATACGCTACTAAAAACCTTGATCAAAGAAGTGCTTTCTTAGTAATTTGCTCAAGGGCAGGAGGTTATTAACAGCCGAAATATTTCTCAGAGTGTATACAGCATTTTCATTTTAATGTCATCTGTATTTTTTTTCATAATATTAATCTCCTTAAATGAAAGATGTATTCATTTCTGAAATTTCAGCTGCTTTCAGCTTCATTTCGTTACCAAAAGCTTTGATTTTAGTTTCCTAACATCATCTGCATAATCTTTGAAATATATACTAACATTTTAAAATGTAAATGTATCTTGACTGCGGCAAATAATTTTCCCGATGCATTTGAATCTCGGAAAACGATGGAACATTATCATCTTTGCTTTTATCTCCATTTTTCTAGTAATCAAGAGCTTAAAATACAGTATTTTCTTCAGTGAATCGTAAATTATAAACGTATGAAGTAACTAAGCAATGGCAAAATAATTAACATTAAAATGTATGAATTTTTAGCTTTGCGCGACGAAAAAAGGGATTTAATTTGATTAAAAACACTCATATACCCTTAACACACACCCTGGTTCTAAGGAACCAGGAGAAGGGGATCAAGGTACGTCAGAGTTCCAAGAACTCGTTATGACATTGCTGCAACTTCACACGTAGGTCGTAACGGTCGCTGTGTGACTACGGTGCGCGGTCGCGGAACAGGCGCTAGGTGATCTGGGTTGCAATTTTGCCGTCAGGTGCTGTCACTTAGACGTCGCACTTTGTACGTCGCTTTGAGCTGACATTCGTAAAGCCCTGGTTTCCTAAAAGCGAAATCAGCAAGCTTTGTCGTCGGTACTCGGCGTGACGCTGAAATCAAAGTCAAGTGATTCCGGCGTGCCACTCGCAACGTCGATTTTGCTCGGGCGCGCATGCACAGAAGAATTAAGTTTTCCTCTCGGCGAGAAGCGACGCCGAAGGTCGGCGATTCCCTCCTAGGAAACCAATGCTTAAGTTGCGGCCACCTGTCGGCGACTTCACTTGTGACGCACACGAGGGCCATCACAGCGTCTCAATTTGGTATATATTTGGCTATAAAGGCTGTTTTAGATTATATATCGGGGTTGTCACATACGCATCACATTTTGGTAACTGTGTTATTAGAGGTTAAACAGTGACGTCCCCGCGAGAGGACAGTGATGTGAAGGTAACGTCGCGCAATAGTCACAAATGGGTCACATTTTGTCACTGTTCTGCTGGAAAGTTATTAGAACACTTAAAGTTTTCGTTTTGATTGATGGTGTAAATGAAAGAATGATAAATTCACCGTCTTCAGTCAGTAAAAAAAAAAAAAAATCATCATCAAGGTGCATTAAGGTCACAATGCAACTTCTCCACAAGATTACATAGTGACCAGTCACAATTCAGTTGTTACAGTGACATTGTAATAAACTCACATGAAAAGTGTCGCAAATGTGTTTTAATATGACTTCTGTTTGTCGTCACAATTTAGTCAATTTGTGACTGTGACGTTTGTGACTCGCAGTGGAGACACTGCGACTTAGCCGTGACACGTTGTGCTATTAGGGAGTGCTTTAATTAGCGAAATTTCTTCAAGGGTTCTTAGCTAGCACAATACAAAAACTATAACCCTAAACAAATTTTTGGCGAAAGTCTTCAGCCGATAATGTAAGCAATAAAGTAAAGTTGGCGCACTATTTGGGCGATTAAAATTCTCAGCTTTTGTTTTTGCTAGTTCAAATTCTAAACGTTCGTTCTTGGATAAACATTTTTCATTTAGTTTTGCGACAATATTTTCAAGAAAATATTTTGCATACTGTTATTTTCAACTAAATCCTGCAGTAAAATAAGGTGAGTTAAATTAACTATTTTTAAATTGGGCGGAGATGAAAGCCCAGATTCTTCAGCTAATGTTATCAAATCTTCCTTTCGCGCTCTAAATAAAAAACCCCCTCACATTTATAAATTCACACAGAACAATAAAAATTTTACCTGGTAAAACTTTATCCTCTTTCAAGAAAATGTTTCGAACAGACGAGCATATTCGTTGTTAATTTTATGCCAATGCGAAGTTTGTAAATCCAGAGTTTTCTTCTGTTTACACTTTCGCTTAACGACAATCAATTCACTTTTTAGAGAGAAATAATGAAAGCTAACATCATTTTGAGAAGCTCGAGAATACTTTTAAGGGACAAAAGAATTTATTTTTCGTAAAGCCATCTAAGACACATCAAATGCGTTAATAAATAGTCATAACAAACTGCCTATTTTACCTCAACAGACACACATGGAACTTAATGTATTACTACCTTAATTTGAATTTTGTAAATCACCGCAAGCTAGCGTATTCGAGTGCAGGAGTTGCGAATTAGAATACAAAAGTGAAATGAATATTAGAAAAGACTAAAACTATGGATATTGTTTCTGACAATGCTGAAAAATAAAAAATAAAATTTATAACCGATGGAAGACGAAAAATAGAATTTAGTGAACGTGCATTTTTGACTACAACGTAACGATAAATCGAAAATACTTCTAAACTTGGCTTTTTTTTTGGGGGGGGGGGGCTTTAAGTTGCTTTTGTTCTGAGTTATTTGCACATTTTTTGAGGTATCTTGAAGTATCAAATGAAAATTTCCGTAATTTTTATCTAAACTTGCTTAATTTTTTTTCTCCCATTTCCTCATTGTATTCTCAAATTTTGGATTAAATTTCAAGTGCACATAATTTATGGAAGTAAAATTAATGAAAACTTTTATTCTGGGGAAGCTTTCAAAATAATCTTCTTAAACGCCAATATTTATATTCGAAAAAATTCATTATTTTCTCAATTCTTTCAATAAATCAATCACATTTTTTTTACAAAGACCAAATGAATCTCAGGAGAAGCTCTTGGAAGAATACAATACGACTGGAAGAGAAATTAATTTCTTGAAAGAAGCACGCAGTAAAAATTCAAAAAGCGAAGTTTCAAAAAAATCTTTTGTACTTTTCCTAACTAGGCATTCGAGATTAATCCAGCATTCTCTTTCTTCCTCTTTCTGTTGTCATGGCAACAAGACTTGCTGTAGACTTAACTTACTTTCGGCAGTCACGTCTTTTTTGCTGTTTAATGGGGTTTCTCTGTTCTTAGCTATATTTATATTTACGTTGCGAAGGACCCACAATGTAGTGCATAAAGAGTTGTTTGTAAAATTTGCATGTGAAGGAAAAATTTTTCTTCAGACAATTAGAGGGATTAAACTCGATAGTCTGCAAGAATGAAAAGAAAACAGAAATTAGTGTCCTGGAAAAAAAAAAAAAAAAAAAAAAGAAAAGGCCAATATTCTTCGACAAATCATCGAAAAATCGTAATTAGTTTCGTCTGTTCTGTATTGCTTTGCTGACAAATGGTCAATATATTATCTGCATACAGTGGCTTCCAAAAGTGTTCGTATGCCTTGAAATTTTGTAGTAAAACCAAAATAACGTAAAACTGAATTCTAATATAAAGTCTTTTTTTTTGTCACATCATTCCTATGTTATTCCGAATAAAACTCAGTAGTTTTTTTTCTTCAAAACATTGCCTGATTTTATTTTTAAAATTTAAAACGAAGAGACAGAAAAAATACGCCACAAAAGTCATCATACACTGAAATATTTTCATATAAATTCATGGTTAAAATTATCGCATATAGATTTTTAATTATTTTTGCATTGTGTTGACATTTGGCTTTATTTTTTTGTTTGTTTATTTCCTACTATTCTGCTTATCATTTTGAAATGCCTGTTATTCGTAAAAAGCAACAAACACCCTTCGAAATTTGATTATTTCAATCACGGTAGCGGTAAATTGGTTTGAAATGTCTCTAAATTAGTTTATACCATTCTATAGTGAAGTGCTTGATAAAATGCTTTAAAGAAAAGAATCGAATAGAAAACAAGGTAAGAAAAGGTCAACTGGCAAACTTAACAAAGCGTAATCGGAGATTTACAGTTAAACAACTTATGAAAAATACACATTTGAGTGCCGTGAAAGTTTCAGCAAAATTTAATGAAATATTTTCCGTTTAATGTTCACCTAAAATTGTTCTCCAAGTTCTCTGATTAGCTGAATTAAATGGGACCTACTCCCGCAGAAATTTTCTTGTTCGTGTGAAAAACCTAAAGCTTACGCTTTTCGTTGCAAAATCAATGATATATAAACTCAAAACGTTTTGGAATCACGTCTTACTTACACACGAAAATAAGTTCAACTTTTTCAGTTAATTTGTTGTATAATTGTAAATAGAAGAAAAAATGAAGAATTTAATCTGAAGAACTTATTTGGATCAGTTAATCAAGACGGCGAAGGTGTTCTTGTTCGAGGGTGCATATCAGCATCAGGACTTGGTAATTTTGAATTTTTTGATGAAATAATGAAACACGCTGCTCATTTAAATATTTTTAGCCTACTTTCCCAGTAAAAGTCAGAAAAAGAAGAAAAAAGCATGAAAGAAGGCTTAATGCATCTTAAAAATATCGCGAAAAAAAAAAAAAATGGAAAAATGTCTGTCTGTCTGTCGGTCTTTCTGTCTGTTTGTCGGTCTGTCTGTCTATCCCCCCCCCCTAATAACTTTTGAATGAATAGTCCGATTCGAACAAACTTTTTTTTGTTCGAAAGATCTCGGCGAGGACACCTTATTCCCATATTTCACTTTTTGATTTGAACTGTTTTTTGTTCAATTTTGAACAGCTCAAAAAAACTTAACATTAGCGCCTACGGGGAAATTGAAGGCAATTCCGAACTGTGAGGCGAATTTGCTTCAAACAAACTTTGTAGGAAAAAGCTTTTGATAAAAAAACTTGTATATAAAATGTGTTTTTGATTTGAACAATTTTCCGTTCAATTTTGAACTGTTCAAATCCCTTAACATTAGCGCCTACGGGGAAACTGAAAGTCAATATAGATTCCGTACTTGAAGGCGGATTTACTTCAAACAAATTTTGTTGGAAATAGCTCTTAATGCCAAACTCCGACTCCGAGAATTTAGGAGCACCTGACTCCGACTACTGTTCCCGACAATTAATCGGACTCCGACTCCCCGACTTCGACTCTGACTTCGTAGCTTTGGCAAAAATTTATACACGGAGGACAAATGACTGAATCCGATTCTCGGATATTCGATTCCGACTTCTTTATCTCAAAATGAGATTGACTCCGACTCCGACTCCGCAGCTATGGTTTTAACTGCGAAATAATTATTGTTGATATGACTTTTTTATTTTCACGCTAAAGTTTTAATTTAGGTATTTAGTTTTCGGGGAATAAACTCGAAGTCATTTATGTTTCTACATAAAGATATGCGCAGACGATTATTATTATTTTTTTAACAATGAAAAGCATTTCTTTAAGTTGACATTTTATTGTTTTTATTTATTTTGGTAAGTGCATTAATTCATTTAAAAAACTATTTTTGGCAACAGGGGAAAAAGAAACGATTTTTTTTGATATGATGTATTTATTTCAATGAGCTTATTAATTTTAATTATCATTTTTTCGTTTTGAAAGCTGTTAAAGATTTCTTTTAATGGAAAAAAGTGTATTAGCTGCTTTGTTTAAAAGGTGCTGCTATTTTATTTGATCGTTTTTTATTTATTTATTTATTTATTTATTTATTTTTATTTTTTACGCAGCTAATTTTTTTAGCTGAGTGAGGAATACTTTATTCCTAGAAATTAGCTTAAAGTATTAAAAAAGTATGTTTGAAACAATTTGCGATTTTAGCTATTTTTGAGAATATTGATCAGGTACTAGAAAGTAGTATGGGTATACGGGAAAGTGGGCTCGTATAGTTCTAGACAGAACTTCTTGTTAAAATTAATTTTAAAACAAAATTTAGCTATCGGAAGAAACTTTTTTTTTTTAAATATTTTTTTATTATTTTTTTTAAAATCAAGCTAGCGATAAGAAGCATATGACTTTCAACGTTTCCGTCTGGTGCCGAAAAAAATTGTCCTTAAGCTTAGAAATATCTTACGAAAATACGGCTTTGAAACAAAAAGAGAGCTAGAAACTTGAAGTGTGGTTGAACAGTTACTCAGAAATTGCAAAAAAAAAAAAAAAATTCAATAATATATAGACATTTTTAAAGTGTTCAAAGACTTTTGTGTGATGAAATTTTCGGCACTTTTTGGTTTATGATTTTTAAAAAATAAAGTTTTAGTATGTCATTAAAATTTTTCATGTAGTTTAATTAAAAATAGGTCATAGATCTTATAATTAAATACGAGGGGCCTATTCCACTGAAGTCGTAGGTTTACGAACACTTTTGGAGCCACTGCATATTTTATCCTTTTTAAAAAATATATAGGTAACCAAGGCATTTTCGTTGTTTGCTTCCATACTTTTGATTTAACAGTTACATGAACAAACAATGGAGTCGTTTCCGAAGTTTTAAAAGTATTTTTTTTTTTTTTTTTCTGAAAGAGCATGCTTAAAACCATAGGATTTGGCCATTTTAAAAATAATTTGACAAAGTTTAGTTATATTCAAAAATTTATTTTAATCGTTAAACAAGTTCTTTTTTTTACGCTCCTGCACATGACATCACTAGGGATGAAATGCCATTCACTGGTGCCATTAGCGCAGAGCGCAATATTTAATTCGCTTCTTTATTCACATAAACTGGCAACGATAAGGTTGATAGCAAGTGCAATATTTAATTCACTTCTGAATTATCATAACGTGAAAACTTGGTAGACAGCAAGCGTAAACGTTCGGTGCGCCAGTGTAGTGCACGGCAAAGTTCTCACCTGTGACATCATAAAGACTACGCTTTATTTGGAAAATCGGACATTAAAAAAAAATAATTAAAAATTAAACGTTTTTGAAATAAAAGATTTTCTTCGCTCCTTGTTTTTTTTTTTTTTTTTGCACATTCTATCAACTTCAGTGACTAAAAGTAGTACTTTTGACTTATGGAAGCAACCCCATTGGCGAATATACAAGCAAATACCAGCTGTACAAGTATGAAATGCGCGGGTTTTTTCAAAGTAAAATTTGTATAAATGATAAAAAACGTTGTATTCAAAACATGCTCCACGGCTTCCTATACATTTCTTCAACCTTTCGTGCAATATGTGGATACCACGCTAGTAAAAATCTTCCTCTTTTGCTCCGAACCTTTCACCAAGCCTGTTTTCCACATCTTCGTACGAAATGCAGCGCTGCTTAGCAGGTGCGGAACCCATCGATGCAACACGTGGTAATCGCAAGAAGCCAAGTCTGGCGACATGAGGTAGAACTTCCCAGCTGAGTGCTTCCAACGTGTTGCGAACCCATTTGCCGCATTTGATGGAGAATTGAGTGAATGCGGAAAAATGACTTTGATGCTTGTGATAGTGTCTCTTACAGGGATGTTCAAGTAGGGCAGCGGTTCCCAACCTTTTCCCCCTTGCGAACCCGTTCTAAACTCCGAAAGAAGTTGGCGAACACCTTGGGTACTAGGTAATAAGTAACAAGCAAAAAGAAAAAAAAAACAATAATAATAAACGCGCGAGCACACAACTACACATAGACAACAAAATATGTGAGATTTTTTTTTTAGTTTGATGCTGCTGCATAGTTTATACAAGAACGAAAACATAATCGCACAAGCAACGATAAAATGAAAATTTTTAAAAATCCCGACTGAGTTGCAACTGTAGAATCAAGAGGAAAAATTGAATATCCTTTTAAAAGCTTTATATTATTAGAAATCAATGTCAAGTATCTTATTTGCTTTTAAATAGAAACTGGCAACAGTTAAATTTTTTAAAAATTACTGTGTTTTATTTCTTTGTCGGCTAACAATGAATTCGTTTACCAGTCGCGTGAATAAAGGCTTAGCGGTTATTAAAATCTGCTTTAAAAAACGTTAAAATTCGAATTGTATGAAACGTGAAAGTTCCAAGCATATTCTCTCAGACGCGGGAAAAAATTCTCCTTATTTTAGTAATAAATTTTAAAATTTTTAATTATGTTTTCATTGCAAAAATTGCAAAAAACCTTTTAGAGGTTTTTAGTTAATATCTTCGTTTATTAATGTCATCCAAAGATGCAACCTAGCTAAGAACACTCTCGATCAACTCTGCTTTCGAACATTTTTTTTTTTTTTTTCAAAATCGATCCATCCGTTTCGGCTCTAGAGTGCCACAGACAGACACACATATACACAGATTTGCAGATACACAGATATACAGACACGTCAAAATTATAACCCCCTTCCTTTGGGTGTAGGAGGTTAAAAGTATAGAATTGCAAATCATGCTACGAACTAAAATGATCGCGAAAAAATTTTTCCTTTCAAAATCAGTCCATCCGTTTAGGCGCTAAAGTGCCACGGACAGACACGTCAAACTTACAACCCCTTTCCTTTGTGTGTCGGGGGTTAATACAAACAACTATAAAATTAAAAATTTTAAAAACACCGACTGAGTCGCAACTGTAGAATCAAGAGGGAAAATTGAAAATCCTTTTAAAAGCCTTATATTATTAAAAATCAATGTCAAGTGTTGTATTTTCTATTAAATATAAACTGGCAACAGAAGGTAAGAAAAAACTACGTCAAAATCTGCTTTAAAAACGTTATAATTCGAATTCTATGAAACATGGAAGTTCCAAACACATTCTATCAGACGTGGGAAAAAATTCTCTTTATTTTGGTATTAAATTTTAAAATTTCAAACTGTTTTCACTGCAAAAATCGCGAAAAACCTTTTACAGGTTTTTAATTAATATATTCGATAATTTATGTCATTAAAAGATGAAACCTAGCTAAGAACACTCTCGATTAACTCTCCTTTCGGATTTTTTTTTTCAAAATCGGCCCATCGATTTAGGCGCTACAGTGCCACAGACAGACACACAGATGCATAGATACACAGACAAGTCAAACTTATAACCCTCTTCCTTTGTGTGTCGGGGGTTAATACAAGCAACGATAAAATTAAAAATTAAAAAAACTCCCCGACTGAGTCGCAATTGTAGAATCAATAGGGAAAATTGAAAATCCTTTTAAAAGCCTTATATTATTAAAAATCAATATCAAGTATCTTATTTGCTTTTAAATAGAAACTGGCAACAGTTAAAAATTTAAAATCACTGCTTTTAATTTCCTTGTCGGACAACAATGAATTCAGTTGTCAATCGCGTCAACAAAGGCTTAGCCGTTATTAAAATCTGCTTTGAAAAAACGTTATAATTCGAATTCTATGAAACATGGAAGTTATAAACACATTCTATCAGGCGCGGAAAAAAGATCTCTTTATTTTGGTATTAAATTTAAAAATTTTTAATTATGTTTTCACTGCAAAAATCGCAGAAAACCTTTTAGAGGTTTTTAATTAATTTCTTCGCTAATTAATGTCATCCATAGATGCAACCTAGCTAAGAATACTCTTAATCAACTCTCCTTTCGAACAAATTTTATTTTTTCAAAATCGGTCCATCCGTTTAGGCGCTAGAGTGACACAGACAGATACACAGATACATTGACATGTCAAACTTATAACCCCCTTCCTTTATGTGTCGGGGGTTAAAACTTTAACAAAACTTTAACTTAAAACAAAACTTTAAATCAAAGAAAAAAAACCCTTCGATTTAAAGGTTAAATAAACCACTTATTAACTACATTAGTTCATGAGTGAGAGTTCTTTTACATGTAAAGATTGATTTTCTTCTTTAAAACTTTTTATTGGTGTAATATAAGACTTCAACTCAATACAATATAATCATTTTTTTCCCACTACTTTCAAACACCTTATGAAAAGTAGCCGTTCGCGCCATCATCCGGGCAATACTTCAACGCATTCTTTCCCGAGCCTCATCTCCTCTTCCAGAGCCCGAAGATTCACCTTCCGATTCATCAGGACTATACTTCGCGAAACTTCTGTTTGAAAGTTGAAACAAAACTTTAAATCGAAGAAAAAAAGAACTTGGTTTTAAAGGTTAAAGAAGCCACTTAATCACCACGTTGATCCATGTTATTGTGTCTCATATACTATATATTGAATGAATATCTTCTTTTAACATTTGTTTGAAAGTTAAAAAAAAAACTTTAAATCAAAGAAAAAAAAAACCCACTTGGATTTAAAAGTTAAAGTCCCTTGTTAACCACGTTGATCCATGTTATGTGTCTCATATACTATATATTGAATGAATATCTTCTTTTAACTTTTGTTTGAAAGTTAAAACAAAACTTTAAATCAAAGAAAGAAAAATCTTCGATTTAAAGGTTAAATAAACTACTTATTAACCACATTGGTTCATGAGTGAGAGTTTTTTTTACATGTATAGATTGATTTTCTTCTTTCAAACTTTTTATTGATGTAATATAAGACTTCAACTCAATACAATAGAATTATTTTTTTTTCCCAGTACTTTCAAACACCTTATGAAAAGTAGCTGTTCGCGCCATCATCCGGGCAATACTTCAACGCATTCTTTCCCGAGCCTCATCTCCTCTTCCAGAGCCCGAAGATTCACCTTCCGAGTCATCAGGACAATACTTAGCGAAACTTCTGCGACTCGACTTTCGGGTTCATTTTCCTCGTTCTCTAAAACTGAAAATAAATCTAACGGCACGAGGTAATTTTTTGAAAAATTTCTAAGCTCACGAAATAAACTCATCACGGAAGCAGACTTTGTGAAAGGATTTCTTTTTTTTCTTCCCTCCTCAGATTTTTTTTTCCTTTTTTGAAATCAGTGTGACATTCTTTGGGAAGGAGTATAAATTGATTCCCGTGCACAGGAGAAGAGAAGGCTTTTGAATTGAGGTAGAAACTGATTCAAGTCATCTCTATTGAATCCTTGTCGAGTTTATTTTATGAAATGAAAAACCAGACATACTAATACAGTAACACGTCAAAATCCGAACTAATTCGGACCATAGGTAGTTCGGATTTTCAGATAGTTTGGAATTTCAACAATAAAGAAGAAAATACCTTTTCGGAAAATAGTAAACCATTTAATGAAATAAAGTGGTCATAGAATATGTGAGTACATAACATACAATACTGTGCATAACGCTAAATTTTAAAAGTATTTTTGTTCTGAAAGAACATGCTTAAAAACATAGGATTTAGCCATTTTTAAATAATTTGACAAAGTTTAATTTTTTTCAACAGTTATTTTAATTGGTGCACGGATAGAAATTCATTTTTTACGCTTAAGCACATGACGTCACAAGTGATGAAATACCATTCACTGATGCCATTAGCGCAAAGCGTGAATTTTCATAACCCAGCAAAGCGTTAATATTTACCTCGCCAGAGGAGTAGCACGGCAAATTACATCACTTGTGACGTCATAAAGACCACACTTTATTTCTCAAATCGGACATTTAAAAAAAAAAAATAAAAATAAAAATAACCGTTGGGGAAAATAAAAGTTTTTTCTGGCTCCAGGTTATTATTTATTTATTTATTTATTTATTTATTGCTTATTCTATCAATTTCAGTGACTAAAACAAATACTTTTGACAGAAGAAAACAAGCCCATTGTATGTTTGAGCAAAAATTGACTTTCACTGTGTCCTGAACATGAAGGGAAAATGTTTATTGTGCTGAATATACATCGTGAGGAACTATTCCACAGTAATTAAATAAAGAAAATGGAATTAAATTCATAAGAGTACACTGACTTCAGGCAAACGAAGTTGAATTAATGCTAAATACACTGCTCTCTATATTCCTAGTTGAAAGACCGATGCCTCACCTGAAAATTTCTTTCTTTCTTTTTTTTGCGAGTAAAAACATTTTCTGTTGAACTTAGTTTATTTCATGCTCATTCCGATTTTCCATATCGTGAAATCCATACCATTTTGATGGTAAATGTAAAAAGCCACTTCCATTAGATATATACCTAATATCATTTCTTTAACCATTGTACGCAGTTATTTATTTCACGAAATGTCTCCGTTCCTTAATAATATTGTCGAGCAGTTTATTGTGAGTTGTTTCTTCATACTGGGGGGGAAAAAAAAATATTTTCACAATTAGAATAATATTGTTCAAATTTTAATAACTTTTAAGGTTAATTACGACATTAAAAAAAAAATCTATTTCTACTGGCAAGGTTTATGAAATAAGAAGAAAACAGTAGCAGAGAAATTGAAACAAAAGAATGAAAACGTTTTCCCATTTGCAGTGTCATGACCTAATATCTCTCAGTCTCCAATTTTCTTTGAATTGCGATGTTCTGTCCAAAATCGTTCTCTGTTAATAGCTGCAAAATAGGCAGGTTGATCTTGGCAGAATTCCAGCGCAATACGCAAATACCGACTGCATACCAGAAACTGTAGACGACTTTACCGTTGGGGACGTTGCCCAGAGTGCACCACGTGGCGGTAGGTCTACGTCGCACATTCTTTTTGTTTTCATCACTTTTTGCCGAACAAATTCGTTTCTAATTAAAACATTTTCAAGCTGTTTTAGCAAGCATTATCGTTTCAAGTTCCAAAATAGATAATTTGATTCTAAAAAATAATTAAATAAATACACAAATTACGTGGGTTTTATGTTACAGATTGTATATTCATAAAGAATGAAGGAAATGGGGAACCCTAAACTGAAATTTATTTATTTCAACATTTACACTGTAACTTGAAACAATATCTTTGCTACTTTTCCCCCGCACTTTCTCTGGTTGCTCAAGAATTATTTCTTTCTTTTAAAGGGTATTCTTAATACTAACATCCTGCATTTTGACAAAAAATATTTTAAGAAATTTTATAGAAATATTTTGTTAGTTATAGCTAAACAAAGGATTCTGTAAAAAGAAAACCATAAATAGTGTTAGAAAACCTTCCTTATAACACCTTAAGGCGTTAAAATAAATCACATCAGATTCTTTTTCTTTTTGGCTACTCCAGTAACCTAGTTACTGTAATAGTTTTAAGATAACAGGAACAAAATCGAGTACAAAACCATGCATCAGCAAAGCGTGTAGGAGATAACAAAACCCTTTATATCCTCAAATTCTATTTTGTAAAGAATAAACTATTCGTGAGAAATACACATTACAATGTTTTTGTAAACAAAACTTTATTTTTGTAAACAAAGCTTATTGAATATAGTTTAAAGTTGCTATTATTGTGAATTATAACTTAATCGTTTATTTCACAAAACGGTCAAACGCCAAAATTCCTAATTTCAGAAGGAAAAGAAAGTTATATCAGCATATTTTATATTGTTCAATAAAGATTTTAACGATTTTTACTGTGTGAAATGTATTTAAATGTCAATCTCTTTCCTTTTAAAAAACTGTAATAGTTCTCGGAAAATTTTTATAAGAGGGCAAAAATGCTTTTTCGAAATTTTGGAGCTTTGACTGGCGGATTTCCGATTTCCCGGATTGCCTTTGGTCTCTGTTAGTTCAGACCAGTGCATCGCACACTAAACCCCTTTCATAGACTAATTCTCAGTGCGGATCCCTGTCATTAGAATGTATAGAAACTTGTATTTTCAAGTTTAATTGAACTTAATTGAATTATTAATTACTAATAGAGAGGAACATCACTATTTCAAAACACACTTGGTAGGTAGTTTACTATGCTCAACTTAATTAACTAATTCTGGAGTTCAAAAACGAAATCGACCAGGAAGAAATCCATTGGTGACAAAACGACCAAAATTCAAAATTAAGCATTGATCTAATGGGATGAGTTAGAGTGAGGTTGCTTTAGATGGCACAAACTTAATATATAAGGTTTAAATTTTGACAGCTGGAGTCGAATATCAGGTTCAAAACCTAAACAGCTTCGATATTTAGTTTTGGTGGCTGCATAGGATGATAATCTGGTTTGATGTGGCATATGAAAGAACACGCATTGCTTTTTCAACAAGCAACACAAGTTTGGTATTTTTTTGTTAGCCAAACGAAGTCAAAATAAGGATTGGAAAGTGTTTTGGAAGGAAGATTTTAACGTGAACATTCATAACCACATGACAACAGGTTGCATGATTTTGCCGAAGCAGAAAACAGTTCGACCATCTGCGCTTGATTTTGTAGCATTGTGTCTCGAGATGTCGGGAAGTAATGCTCAAAGGACAATTTCATGCTTCGAAGTTGAAAATATCGGCGGACCTCCAAGGAGTCCGTGGTTTACAGTTTGAGAAGCCTTATAGCCGCTATGTAAAGGGTGTTTTTAACCGACTTCAAAAAGGAGGCGGTTATCAGTTCATACCGTATGTATGTTTTTACTTTCTTCTATATCTAATATATAGAAGAAAGTATTGGATTCGTGCAAATTTTCGAATTTCGAATTTTGACGGATTCGTACGTTTTGAGGTGCGCTGAGTCCATTTCGACCATTTTTGGAAAATGTCTGTCTGTCTGTGTGTGTGTGTGTATGTGTGTGTGTATGTATGTATGTGTGTGTGTATGTATGTGTGTCACGTCTGTGTGTGACCAGTTTTTTGTGGCCGCTCTACAACAAAAACTACCGCATGAAATCGAACGAAATTTTGTACACATATGTGCCCCTATGTGAACTTGTGCCCATTAGTTTTTGGCGCGAATTCCTCCAAGGGGGGTGGAGCAATGGGACGTTTTTCGAGTTACGCGTGCTTGCTATTCCTCAGGAAGTAACTAGCGGAATCAAACAAAATTTGGTCCATATGTTGGTATTAACAGGAACAGGTGCTGATTCAATTTTGGTGTCAATAACTCAAACGGGGGTTGAGCTATAGAACGTTTTTTGTCGTCAATTGTGACTGCTATATCTCAAGAAATAATGAACGGAATGAAAGAAAAATTTATCGGCAAGTAGCCCTTAGTGGGTATAAGAACTGATTTTATTTTTGTGTCAACAGCTAAAAAGGGGGTAGCGCAAACACTCGTTCTTTTTTTCCATTTTGAGTGCCCAATCTCAAGAAGTAATGCTAAGTTCTGGTTGAAATTTGGAATATATGTGAATCCATATGTAAACAGGCTCTGGTTTAATTTTGACGCCGATCGCTTCAAGAGGTGTTGATTTTTTTTTTTTTTTTTGCGAATAAAAATATTTTTATTAATGCAACAATAAGAAAGATAAATCGTAATAGATTGTCGTCTGCGTATTTCTCGTGATTTTAATTGTATGGAAATGATAGGAAATATTATCTCAATGATTTAAAATTTTTAACTGTTGCCATCTTATGTTTGTTAACAAATAAAATATTTGTAATTAATTCAAGCAAGGCTTTTAAAATAACTTTCAATTTTCGCTCTTTGCTTTGCTTTTGCAATAATTCAGACATTGGGAGGGTCGTCAAGTTTTTGCATGTGTAATTTTGTTTTTGTTAGGAATATTGCTTCCTCGTCAAGCATGGGGAGGGATCAGAAAAAGGAAAAATATAGAAGAAAGTTTCGTGATGGCCACAACATACTAGTTTACTTTCTTCTATATCTAATATATAGAAGAAAGTATTGGATTCGTGCAAATTTTCGAATTTCGAATTTTGACGGATTCGAACGTTTTGAGGTGTGCTGAGTCCATTTCGACCATTTTTGGAAAATGTCTGTCTGTGTGTGTGTGTGTGTGTGTGTGTGTGTGTGTGTATGTATGTATGTGTGTGTGTGTGTATGTATGTGTGTCACGTCTGTGTGTGACCAGTTTTTTGTGGCCGCTCTACAACAAAAACTACCGCATGAAATCGAACGAAATTTTGTACACATATGTGCCCCTATGTGAACTTGTGCCCATTAGTTTTTGGCGCGAATTCCTCCAAGGGGGGTGGAGCAATGGGACGTTTTTCGAGTTACGCGTGCTTGCTATTCCTCAGGAAGTAACTGGCGGAATCAAACAAAATTTGGTCCATATGTTGGTATTAACAGGAACAGGTGCTGATTCAATTTTGGTGTCAATAACTCAAACGGGGGTTGAGCTATAGAACGTTTTTTGTCGTCAATTGTGACTGCTATATCTCAAGAAATAATGAACGGAATGAAAGAAAAATTTATCGGCAAGTAGCCCTTAGTGGGTATAAGAACTGATTTTATTTTTGTGTCAACAGTTAAAAAGGGGGTAGCGCAATCACCCGTTCTTTTTTTCCATTTTGAGTGCCCTATCTCAAGAAGTAATGCTCCGTTCTGGTTGAAATTTGGAATATATGTGAATCCATATGTAAACAGGCTTTGGTTCTATTTTGACGCCGATCGCTCCAAGAGGTGTTGATATTTTTTTTTTTTTTTGCGAATAAAAATAGCTTTATTAATGCAACAATAAGAAAGATAAATCGTAATAGATTGTCGTCTGCGTATTTCTCGTGATTTTAATTGTATGGAAATGATAGGAAATATTATCTCAATGATTTAAAATTTTTAACTGTTGCCATCTTATGTTTGTTAACAAATAAAATATTTGTAATTCATTCAAGCAAGGCTTTTAAAATAACTTTCAATTTTCGCTCTTTGCTTTGCTTTTGCAATAATTCAGACATTGGGATAGTCGTCAAGTTTTTGCATGTGTCATTTTGTTTTTGTTGGGAATATTGCTTCCTCGTCAAGCATGGGGAGGGATCAGAAAAAAAAAAAAAAAAGAAAAATATAGAAGAAAGTTTCGTGATGGCCACAACATACTAGTTTTTTTTGTTTGTCCACTCACAGCGTCTGACCTATTGAACCGATTTTGATGATTCTTTTTTTAATGGATAGGGGATGGCTCAACTTAGGTCCCATTACTTTGTTTGACCATATTTGTTCTTTAGAAAAAATGTTATGGGCAAAAAACAGTAAATTTTATACAATTTCCCTATTAAATGAGTAAAATGATATTGTAGCGAAGTTCGCACTTTTCATCCGTGGATAACGGTGGCTCAGTGGTAGAATTCTCGCCTCCCACACGAGCGACCCGGGTTCAAATCCCGACTAGAACAAAGTGAATTTTACTAAAATTTCTTTTCTACTGTTTCCCGTATTTTCTCGAATGTTCTATTAATTTCTGTATCTTTCCAAGTCTGGAAAGTTCCAGCACTTTCTCAAGTTGTATATAAGGAGATATAACGTTCATTCGTGGTTCTGAATAAAGATCTGGAGTTGAGACTAACGAGTATTCGCTTCATTTGGCTTTCACATTGTCTTCGCTATCTTTATCTACGCGACAATATGAAACTCATTGTTATAAAAGTTTGGTGCCATATAACAGTAACATTAATAGTAATTGTAATGATAATTTTGAATAAAGGCTTTTCTAAAGCAATACAGTGATATAGAGCCGAACTTCTTACTAGGTAACTTCTTACTTTTACTGAAATATCTACATTTACACTAAAAAGAATGAAATAAAAAAAATTTTGGAAAAAAATAGAACCGACTTCAAATTTGCTCTAAAAAGGGAAAAATAATTTTATTCTTTAAACGCCATCGATAATACTTTTAAACATAATTTTTGAAGTTGGCGCAAAAACAAAAAGTGAAATCCTGTGTAACCATGCTTCGTTCATATTTTTTTCAGAAAAACATCCAAAGTTAGAAACGAAACATTTATATCGTTGCTCAAATATGCTGTTATCAAAGCATAATGTATGTAGTAGTAAAGAAACTAGGCCTGGTTAAATTTATAGTTGTGGTTGAGTTATGGCTGTGAATGATCTTTTCTATCGTTTTTGCGCCATCTTCAAAAATTATGTTTAAAAGTATTATCGATGGCGTTTAAAGAATAAAATTATTTTTCCCTTTTTAGAGCAAATTTGAAGTCGGTTCTATTTTTTTCCAAAATTTTTTTTTTATTTTTAGAAGCATAGAACTTTAGGTTCAAATAAAACAGTTAAATGGTATTAATTACCATAAATTTGGTTTCATTCAGAAGATGATTCTTTGCCATTTTTATATAAATATGATATCCGGCATATGGCCACTTCGGCCGGCTCAAAGAAAGTCCAATCTGGAGGTTCAATTTTCTCACTTTTTTCAGCAATTGGAGGCCGCATGTCAGTGATAACGTAGCGAATGTTCTCTTCCAAGACGTCAATCGTCTGTGGCTTATCTGTATAGACCCGAGACTTCACATAGCGTCACAAAAATAGTCCAGCTGTGTTAAATCGCATGATTTACAGGGCAATTCACGTGTCCATTACGCGAAATTATTCGTTCACCGAACGTTTCTTTCAATAAATCAATTGTGACGCAAGCTGTGTGGCATGTTACACCGTCTTGTTCTCTATTCATGATGAAATGTCATATCAAACTAAACACAAAAAAAAGTGACAGCTATCAAAATGGCTCACATATCAAACAGTGTTGCCAAGTTAAGGTTCTATACCTCTTAAAAGAAAAAGAACACCCTTTTTTTAGGCCGCCGCATCAACTTAAGTTTAGCCATTTTGGATCGGATTTTTGATTGTTGGGGAGCTAGGGTTACCAGAACAAAGTTTCGAGTTTTGCCAAATTAGCAAAAAATAATACTTTGTTTAATAAGCAGTTCAAGTGCCGCTAATAATTGCTCGCAGTGAGAAATCAGCAAACGCGATAACTTGCCAGAAAAGACAACCACTCAAACACCCGCTCCGATCTAAAATGGCTGAACTTAAAGCTGATGCGTTGGCTCGTATTTATAAGGGCCTTAGGAAACCCTAGTCCAGACAAACGAAGTGGTGGTGTACCTCTAAGATCAGACGTACTTTTCAGATTTATGTAAACAACATGCAAAATATATACAAATACAAAACGTACAAGCATACATACTGCCGTGAGCAGGTAATCTGCTGAAATGAATTTTTGAGGTAGTTGAAGAAATGCGTCTTGGATTCAATGCTTTAACGATACTCGATTTTACGATTTCCTTGGTTTAATGATACTTTTCACCGGTACGGAATATCTATGCTGCTCGATTTAACGATATCCTTGATTCAACGATAACTTTTTCCAGTCCCTTGACTATCGTTAAAGCATGGTTATACTGTATGTATAAATAAAACAAAGAATATACGTGCATATATACATGTATGTATCATAAAAATTCAGTTTACATCGGATCTCGACCAAATTTAGAAGGGAGGTACTTGGGCACCAGACAAAAAACGTAGGAGGGTTTTCAAACCTAATTTGAGGACACGAAAAATGGCATCAAATGGCTCTTCTACCCGAAATAATTTTTCGATTATCTTGATTTCAGTCTCATTCGAAAGCCCGCGAAAAATACCCCTGAAGTAGGAAGTATTGTATTCGCAAAAAAATTTTCATCAAAAATCAGCCTTAATTTCCATTTTTCTCACCCCCGAAATAATGTTCAGTTTTTTTTTCCGACCCGACCACAGTGGATATATGCCTAGGAACGTACAGACACCCGAAATATCAATTTTGACGACCCCCGAGTTAATTACAACGAATTTTCTCGTGACGTCCGTATGTACGTATATATGTGCGTATGTATCTCGCATAACTCAAAAACGAGATATCCTAGAAAGTTGAAATTTGGTACGTTGACTCCTAGTTGGGTCTAGTTGTGCACCTTCCCTTTTGGTTGCATTCGGATGTTCCTTACGGGGTCTTTTGCCCCTTTTTAGGGGGAAATCATTGTTAATTCCAATGTAAACTCAAGTGGTGTTATAATTTGTCGAACACTTGGCGATATATCGCCAGTCTTTTGGTCGCCAAGTTGGCGACAAATATGGCGGATTTTTTTTTTTTTTTTTAAAGTTTGGTTTTAATTTGGCCGCTGTTGGTGGTGATATTTAGAGAGTAAACTATTGAATCACATTAAAATTGCCAATAATGCGGAAATGACCTTAAATTGGACTAAAAGGAAGTCATGTGATGCACACATCATCTCGTTTTTTTTCCATTATTTAAGTCAAATTATTGAACACTTGCGTCACTTGACCTAACTTTTATTTTCGAGGTAGACCATGCAAAACCGGGCGACTCAGCTGGTTTAGATTAGAATTATTTGAAAAAAAAAATCTTTTTAAGAATTATTCAAAAGAAATATTTGTTTGCTTAACTACCATACTTAACAGATTTTCGACCTAAACTCCTGTTTCATCTTATTACATGCTATAGTAATGGATGATATTTCAACTCCTTTAATGTCCATAGTTGTGACTTAGATCGCCTGTCCTCAAATCACTCGAAGAGTTCTTTAATCAATAATCCGATTGTCAGAAAGGGGGGAGCAATCCAAAAAATTGATTTACCTGTCACGAGTCTAGAATTTATGATTCTGTACATTTTCTGAATTTTCTTCACTTCGATGACGGGCTAAATTTGATGCCGGTAGTCGAATTCGATATTGTTACTTCTGCTATTGGTATTGAAACGAACTTTGACGTCCGATGTTTTCATTTATCAAGGAATTCTTCACATTTTTTTTGGGTTCACTCTCCATACACTTTTTTAAATTTCCGTCTTCTGGAAATCGTTTTGTAGCATAGAAGGGCGTTTCGTTTTTTAAAAATATTATAAATTGAAGTTTGGAGATTTATGAATGTATATAAATAAAATATGATTCTTTTTACTTGGCGATCTGTTTTTTTATTGGCTTTTAATATACTTGCTTTGTTGTTGGTTGGTGGATGGGACAAGCTTTTAATCGTTGCCAAAAAAATGAATAATAGTAAATTTAAAGTTAATTCTGTTAATAAAGGTGATAAATTGTTTTCTAGGATAAACTTCAGCAAGCATGGGTTTGCTGATTTTGGGTTTATAAAGCTTGTTAAATAATACAGGTTTACAAGGTTTTTCTTGAGTAAAGCAATCAGTTTGAAAGCGTTTTTACAACATTTTCCACTATGATTATGCAGCGTGACATGTGACAAGGGGAAAGAAGAGGGCAAAATTAAGTGTGACACTTTGTGAAAAGGTAAGGGGGGGGAGAGGGGTCAAATTTGTTGGAAAAAATATGTGACATCGTTTATGGACAGCCCCTCAACAGGTGCATGCATTTCAAACTAGTATGAGCTGGTGCAGTTTTTTCAAACATATCTTCTTTTCGAAACAAGGCAACATTCTCATCAATATCGCTTACTTTACCATAAAATGCGTAAAGATTTTAAACTAGTCTCTCTCTCTCTCTATCTCCTTTTTTAATAGCCACAACACTCGGAATATTTATTAAGTAGTTCTTTCCTGTTTTGATGTAAACAAATAAATAAATAAATAAGTAAAAAAAATAATAAAAAATAAAAATAAAGAAACAACTTGAACGAAAACTAAACGTTTTGTTCAAGTGAAATATTTTGATGCATTATTTTACCGATAAAATTTTATCTTACTAAAAATACTTTTGTCAAATTGCCTGTGGGAATACAACACTTTGAATAGGCAGCATGTTTGTATCTAAAGTTTCTGCTGAAAACTGCAGTTTACGACGAATTTTCAAAGGCCAAATATTTCATGCAAAATACTAAATTTTTATAAACATTGTAAATTTGTTAAGTCTTTGCAAAATGTTTCAGGTGATATGCGGTGCATTTTATTTCAAGCATCGGATAGTAAAGAAACACTACATGAGTATTTATGAGTTTTGACATATTCACGCATTTCCAGAAGGAGTAATAAAATAGGAAAATATGAAATAGAAATGTTTCGTGCTGAGCTTTTACGAGTCAAAATTCATAGAGAAAAACACTATTTTTTCGAAGTTCTTTTAGAGAAATATAACTAGTTTTGATTATATTACTACTTCTAGAACATATCATAGATAATTTGCGAAAAGAATAAATAACTTGGAAGCTGGTCTTAGTGGATTTTAAGCTCTATTCTTTATGTTGTGATAGAGAAGATTTCTTGACTATTATCTGACTGTTGTGACGTTGCTTTAAAACTTAACTGGCGACGTGAGCTGTATCATACGTAGATAAATTTGACTTTCACATTCAAACGTTTCGTAATGATTATAAGTTGCTATATATATGTGTCACTTACGGTACTGTACATAAATAAATAATACAAAAATCATTAAAATCTTTCCTACTTTAAATTGCTAATTTTTGTGGAGTGCACAAGTATTAGAGTCTGTCAAAAAATGTATACAAACAACGAAAAATATTACTTTTAAGTTTATTTTACATTAGTCGCCCGTCAAGGTATGACGGGTTAAAATTGCTTCTCTTCTTCTACATTTTAACGAAGCCATTGTCTGTTTAAATGCCGTGGTAGCCCGATCGGTAGAGTGTCGGATTCGGGGCCGGAGGGTCCTGAGTTCGAACCTCGATGGTTGAAGACCCACCGTCGTCATTAAAGGGGACTGGGCGACGTTAAATATGCTCGCGGTCTCAATGTCCTCCAAGTGAAACGATATCTGTGGGGGTGCTAGCACCAAGTAGCTATTAGCTCCTAGTCTAGTTCTAAATTCTCATTAACTGTTCGATCCGGTGATGGTGCTGCCATCTATCGGTATAAAAAATAATGGAGGCAAGGCACTTAGTATGCAGTCCTCGACATAAATACAGTTGTAGTCAGTTGTGACTCGGAATCGGAATCATTGTCTGTTTCGTGATATTTTGATCAGGGCTGCGGAGTCGGAAGAAAAATTGCCAACTCCGACTCCAACTCCTGGATTTTGAAACGTCCGAGACTCCGGCTTTATTATTATTTTTTTATTTATTTATTTTTCCAAATCACCCTTATTCACGGGAACGGGGGAAAATCCCTAAACAGAGATTGAAGTATTAATTTCTTTTTATAAAATTTTCGCGTTGTATTTTATTGTAAACCTAGGATGTATACAACGTTGGAAATTCAATTTGAAGATCAAATTATCCAATAGTTGAGCTTTCTAAAGTGCGATTACTTAAAAATCCCATTTAAAAAAATTTGAATAGGATTAATTTGCTCCCCTTTAATGTTTAACTAACAGATGTTGATCAAATCCTGTGCTTTGAATTTTTAAAAGCTGTAACTTGAGTTTTTTTTTTTTTTTGCTTAGTCAAAAAAACTTTTCTTGACAGCGGGCGGGTCCTCCCCCCTCCCGTACGACACCCATCTGGTGGGTACCACCCTCAACTTAATCTCAGAGTCTAAAAATTGAAATAATTTAATTCTGAAAAATTTCCTTAATAATATACCCCTAAATCTTAAATTTCATCTTGAAAATTTCAATGAAAATATCGCACTATATTGCGGGGAGAGGTCGGGTACAAGTACGTCTGGAGCAAATTTTACCCAAATTGCGGAGGTATGCAGCTTTGTACGAATAGCTTTTACGATAGCTACATTTCTTGACTTCAATTTTAATTTTAGTTTTATTGACAGCTTTAGAATTAACCTAAATAAGAAGATTTTAGGATTAACTACAACTATTGAGTGTTGTAACCAAGAAATCATGTACTGATTTTATTTTGAAGTTTTTAGTAATAACCAAGCTTTATTAGATAAAGTCTTTAGATTAAAAAAAAAATTGTTTATATTTTATCTACTCTTTTGGATTTGCGCTTTCGAGCCAAGCCAACACTTATTTGAATTTACCAATCACCCTTAGAAGTTTCCTGATTTGCTCAAGCGATTCATAGATTCCTTTTAGTTTTTCATAACTGAGATCGAGGTTAAAAAAAAATATTATTTTTATTTGAAAGTGATTACTTAGGAAATGTTACAAAACAAAAACTGTTAGTTGACAGTTGCTATCACTTAAATAAAGTTAAAAAATAAGCAAACTAGGAGACGACCTAGGTAGTAACTGTAACAGAAAGCTAGATAAATAATCAAGCCAGCTGGTTGCCACAATGACAAGCATTTTTTTATTAATAGCACGTAATCAAATTAATAGGAAGTCAGTTTTTTAAAAAATGCAAGGAGAGTCGATGAAAATTAAAGAAATGAAAAAACCCGGAGTCGGAGTCGGCATGTTTTCGAGCGACTCCGACTCCGACTCCTTTACCCCCAAAATCAGTCCGAATCCGACTCCGACTCCACAGCGCTGATTTTGATAGTTGAAATTTTAACCCTAAACTCCAGTAGAGAGCGTTCATAGTTGACTGCTTTTTCGTTTCTTCATTTCCCAGAAATGACACAGTCTTACCAGTAAAACAGTTAAGTTACCGGATCGAGTTCAGCCTTGTCACAATCAAGCCTTTCACCGCATGTTAAACATTATCAAAACAAATTATCAAATTATCATGCCGTGGCGCGAGTTTCATTGTTGAAATACTCGCGTTACTCGATCATCGGCTATTATATGTATGAGAATCACTGACCAAATACGTTATACTACCTTCACTTCAGCACATTGTTACTTTAAATGTTTAAAATGCTGACCGTTGGTGTCTAAAAGCAACGACGAGCTGTCACAGCAACTACATCAGTCAGTGTTTCAAAGGTGATCGCTGCACATACCGTTGTAATCCCTCTCCTTAGAGCAGGAATTAATAACAGGAGGGAGCTTTGTCCAATCATCGTCTCAGAAAAAGATGAGGCAAAGGTCCTAAGTCACGTGATTCAACTGCGACGAATGGTTGACATGTTTTAAGTGAAACTACAAAAGAAACCTAATTTATTCCAATACTTTGCTGTAAAATCCATCATGTGACTTGGGATCTTTGCTTCAACAACGAAAGGCTTCACTCCCTCCACCTTTTATCGTTAATAGATTTAGCCGCTAATGCTAAAAATTTTAAACATTTAAAATGATCATATTTTAAACTAAAGGTTGTTCAACTTGTGTGATCAATATTTAAATGTAAAATAAACACATAAGCATTTAGCAGTAAGTTACCACCCTAAGCCAGGGCTAAGGCAGAAATGCATAAAATACACCACCAGCTCAGTTATTCCATCCGAGGACTGCAATTTCGTGATTTTTAGCACTCATCAGATTGCTGAGGATTGCAAAAAAGCACGAAACTGCAGGATGGAACTGATGGAATAAATGAGCTGGTGGTGTATTTTATACATTTTTGCCTTAAGCCCTGGCCCTGGTTCTGGCTCAGGGTGGTAACTTACTGCTAAATACCTTGCTTTGCCTTCAATCATTGAGTTGAACCGCACCATTGCTGCAGTCACTCGTCTGGTCTGCTAATTCTACATTAGCTACCAGCTTGTTAGGCTCTCTTGGCTCCTTTAAGAGGTTTCCCGACTCCAGCTCAGTTACTTCCTATTCCGGGTTGATGAATGCTAAAAAGCGCGAAATTGCAGTCCTCGGATGTAATAACTGAGCTGGCGGTGTATTTTATGTACGAAAACATTTGTTTTCATTTGTATAAATTTTCCTGACATACTCTATAATGTTGTGGTATATTTATCACATCACTTACGATTTAAAAAAAATATTCACACTACCAGTTCAGGATTAAAATTTGTCAAAAAAACACTATACAAAACTATTTTTAATGCGTTATTTACAACAAATTTTATGATTATTTTCGATGACACTCGCATATTAAAGTTTTTGCCAAACCTATAGCATGTTTCTGCTGAAGAAAAAATGAGTTTTGCAAGATATTAATCTATAACCAGATATCGTGAATGATTAACTCACTCGTTTAGATATAAACATGAAGAGACAAAATGAAACATTTTCATTAACCGGAAAGAAACATATGTAGGAAATGAACATTTTTAGTCTATTTTGAAATTACAAAGCTTTATCTTTTTCAAAATTTAGAAAGTTTTGATTGCTGAAATAATCGTTATGCTATGGGGGGAAAAAAAGGTCGTTTCTGGATTCAATGGTGAAAAATATCATCTCCGA
Source organism: Uloborus diversus (assembly GCF_026930045.1). Lineage (NCBI taxonomy): Eukaryota > Metazoa > Arthropoda > Arachnida > Araneae > Uloboridae > Uloborus > Uloborus diversus. Next base: position 142,523,598 of record NC_072737.1, read on the forward strand.
TATTGTGCAGTTCTGCAAAATCAATAAATATATCCGGCGTATCACAGTGCAATGTCAAACACAAAACGAGTCGTATGCTTCAGTATGTTATTTATTGAAACTTATTTGTGTTGCGGAACGTACGACTTCCTCATGCGTGTGGCTTCCATGAAATTTCACTTATATTCGTGTTGAACTATTGTCAGTTGTTTGTTTTAAGACTGGATATCAAGTATAATAATACTCAATTTTTTTCAAGCAAGAGAAAAAGAAAATGTCTCATTAAATTTCTATTAGATTTTAAAATATTCCACGGATTATTGCAACAACGTATTGTTTTTTTTTGTGTGTAATTTAGTATTGTAATTTTTCTAATAAATTTCTTTTCGTAATGGAATAATAATAGTAATAATAAAAAATTTTGAAAGAAATACTACAAAATAATTCTACCTTATTATTTTCTTTTCAAGTGGTATCTAAATACGTAGGTTTTTAAAATACAAATGTGTATTTACAAAATATTTATATTGCAACTAGAGGACCCGACAGACATCGTTCTGTTCAAACTTTGTAAATTTAAAAGTTAAAAAAAATCAACAAACTATCAAGTGTTTGAACCGTTCTGTTGAAAAAAAATAAGTAAAAAAGAAATGGTTTAAGCTGCTATGGTGCCAGAATGCGCATATTTATTACAACTTGATTTATCTAATGCCCACTGAGCAGTTGTTTTGTTAATTATGTTTTCTCCCGTACTTGATGCTTTGTTTCTTCACCCATACTCAAAGGATAAAAAGCATCCTCAGATATTAAGTGTAAAAATCTAGTTACCGATCTAGAACAAACGGGAAATCCCGCTGCAACATCCCCCATATGAAAAAGAATAAAGCAATCAAAAGTATATCGTTTAGAAAAATGATCAAGGTAAAAACAGTTCTCTGAATAAGCGAAAATTACTCATCCCTATCTCCGCCTCCTGATGTAAAATAAAAACAACTAAAATGACTAAACACTCTTTAAAAACGAAAAACAATTCTTTGCAATTTGAAATATTTCGCCAAATAAACAAAAAATACAATAAATTACATTAACAGTAGCTTTAAAATGTGTACAAATGATCACGCAACTCTATTGTTTATAACCGAAGTCGCCAAGCCACCACGTTACTGTAACCCAGGCGATCAGTGAGCGAAGCCAACACCGACCGATTAGCGGTCCGATCTTTTGAACGAAAACTTTTTAAACTTCATACATTGCCTAACTTATTCTTTCCACCAAAGATAAGGATCTTCCACGACTGCACTGATCTTTTGTGTACAGAACTACCTTGTTGTAATTAATCAGGACGAAAATAAAATTTGTTTCGTCTTTAAATTCCGTCATCTTTTCTTTTAATAATGCACTGATTAGTTAGATAATCCTTAAAGTATTCTTGACATTGATTCCAAAACTCAGATGGATTTCAGCCGAGAAACAAATTTTGCTTGGTACGGTACTTTCTGATCATTTGGTTAGGAAAACCTAAAGCACCGATCCGGTCATATTTTTCAACTACAACGACAGAACCACGTTTTGCGTGAACCTTCCAGTACTTTACTTTAAAATATATCACGGGAACTAAAATCGTTGCTTTTAAGAAATGAAGGCTTCACTCTCTCTCTCTCTCTCTCTCTCTCTCTACGTTTTATCTCTTCTCAATTCGGAACTCCAGCGCTCGAATACGCTACCTTGCGGTGATTTATAAAACTGCGTCTGCACCTAAAACATTGCCACGTTGCGCATCACGTGTGTCTGTTGACGTAAACACAGGCAGTTTGTTCTGAGTATTTATTAACGCAATCGATGTGTCTTAGTTTGCTTTCAGCTACAGAAATTAATTCGTCCCTTAGTAGTATTCTCGAGCTTCTCAAAATAATGTTAGTTTTTCTTATTTCTTTCAAAAAAGTATTAAATGGTGGAAGCGTAAACAAGAAAACTCTGGATTAACAAAATTGGATAACGTTATACCAGGTAAAAATTTTTATTGTTTTGTATGAATTTGTAAGAATATGAGTTTTTTTTAATCTTAAATTAATTTAACTAATCATATTTTACAGCAGCATTTAGTTGGAATGGACAGTATGCAAAATATTTTCTTGAATATATTATCGTAGAACAAAATGAATAACCGAGAAAGAATTTACTTTATTCCTTTTATTCTCAGCTGAAAGGTTTCGCCAAATTTGTTTAGGGTTATAGTAGTTTTAGTATTGTGCAAGCAAAGTAGCCTTGGCGAGTTTTCGCGTTTTTAGTTAAACCATTTTTAATTTTTATCATGAGTGGAATAAAATGATAGTAAGATTACAGAATTCGATAAGTAAAAAGAAATAATGGTCAATCAACTGAAAAGAAAACTACCACCATATATAAACTGTGAGTACACATTTTATTTATTTTGTTCTGAGTGAATTTGAATAAATATCAGTTTTTCAATTCGATGAAAAAAAACGAACTTAACAACATTGACTGGACACTTTTCTTTAACCTAATTCCACATAAATGATTTAAATAAAATTTGTTACTACAGTATCCTACTGAAATAGACAGTATGCAAATAAATTTTCTTGAAAATATTTATCGCAGAACAGATTGAAAAATCCAGAAAGAACGTTAAGAATTTGAACAATAAAAAATAAAAGTTCGCCAAAAATCTGTTTATAGTGTTATGGTTTTAAAATTATGTGAAAGAATAATGTATCTTGACAAGATTTCGCATATCAGGTAAATTATTTCCATGACGAATGAATTAAATGCATGATTTCTTTGGATATCCAATCATATAGTCATAGAAATAAATTATCTAGTGTTAAACGTTACTCTTGACAGTCTGCCACGTATGTGCACTATGTGACAAAAATGTCAACAAATGCTGGAAATGTCACGAAACTGAACTTAATATGTACTAATGTATAGAAAAAACGGTACAAAATGAAAATGCCGTTCGAAGCGAACCAAAAATTTATGAATTCCGAATTCAACATCGTGAAAATGGCTGCTTCAGAACAACTTACTGTGTGTTCTACATTAATTGTTTACTTTCGTAATACTTTTTGGTTTCTAATCTCTTTCTATATGGGTCAGAATATCCACAAGACTTTGAAAAATCTTTTCAAACGAATAAAGCGAAAAAATCATACATACGAACAAAAATCACAACACTTTTAGCATTTTCTTCGCTACCACATGCGTTTGTTTTAGTTTTCAATTCCGCCATTAAACAGTGACTGCAGTGCCCCCTATAGTTCGTTGGAGTTGCGAATTGACATATCACAGTACTTTACTTTAGTAGGAAATTTCATTACAAAAAGCAGAGCTGGCTTTCTTATTGTCCTTTGGCAACGGGTTAAATATTATTTTCAGTTCTCGCTCAACAATAGGTTGAAATAAATATTAATCATTTGGGAGACATAACCATCCAATGTTTAAATTAATTAATTAATTAACAAAAACAATTCCGGTTCGATCCATCGCGCTTCGAAACCATGCTTGCCACAACTTAATTACACAAAAAATTTGATCAAAATCGTTCCAGCCGTTCAAAAGCCTTATGGCGACAAACGTCCGCACAGAAGATTTTTATATTTTAAGATGACTTATGATTAGTCTTACTAATATTATGTATGCGAAAGTTAGTCTGTATGGATGTATGGATGTATGGATGTTTGTTACTCTTTCACGCAAAAACTTCTGAACGGATTTTGATGAAACTTTACAATAATATAGCTTATGCATTAGAATAACACATAGGGTAGTTTTCGTCCCGTTATGGGGGGCAAAACCCTCTTAGGGGAGCAATAAAATACAATTTTCGTATAAATTCTCTAATATAGGGATGAAAAAATACTTGCACATATTTATATGTCCATCGAAAGCTTTGATTTTTCTGCTGAAGATGGCACCTATTCGAAATTTCTAAGTAGAATAAAAAATGAGTTATGAGCTTTTTAGTTCCATGTTCGAAGGCTTTCCTAAACTCAATACAGTATTTAGTGTATCATCTCAACTCCCTGTCGATAGCGACAATTGTTGTATTGTTGACTATCTTTGCTTTTCGTGACTGTTCAAGGCTTTTCTCAAGTCAAATCTTGAAGTAAGATTTTTGCACAAGATTGGCAAGTAATATATGATTTGGCTGATCATTTTCCATTTAAACGGAACTTTAATGTAATTAATGGTTTTTATTATTATTTATGCTGATTGAGCACTTACTCATTATCCAATCAACCAGCAGATCGCCAAAACTTTTGCAGAAAGATTTCCGTAGCTGATGCATTTGGCAGTTTTTTTCAACGTCGCTGTTTTTGAAGCCGAAGACTACGTCATAATGTTTCTCAGCTTTCACCATGTAAACAAAATATCGCCAATCAATGACTCTTTAAAAAACTTTTTTTACTGTGTTAAATAATCCAGCAACTAAATTAGGCAAATCCATAAACAGCACAAACACTTCCATTAATTTTCCTTTTTGCACAATTTCAAACAATTGCCAAATTTTACTACTTATTTTGGAAACATTTCGGATGAAACTCTTTAGCGCCATTTTATGGTGACCAAAAGTATCTCAGCACCTGGCGATAAAATCTCTGTAACGAAATATCATATTACATCATATCGTATCGATATGATATATCATTAATATCATATCGTTTTACAAAGTAAGGAAAGAAGGAGGGAGCATCATCGAAGGTATCCCAAAACGATTCCCGCAAATTCGGTAAAATCGCACCACAATGATTGAAATTTCCCAAAATAACTAAAGCAAGTATAAGGGGATTACGAGCGCGGATATATATATATTTTTTAACTTCGTACTTCAATAGCAATACAGAGAAGGTTTTAGACTCCATGTTAAAAAAAAAAGTATCAACAGATTAATCTTTTTAAACATTAGAAGATTAATTTCATGTTTTGGAAATTTGTATATGCTTATATATAGTGCTTTCGTTTCAAAATCAATACTATTTTGTTCTTTATACTTATTGCTATTTTAGTTTTATGGGTAAGGAAGAAACTCGATTTTTAATCACGTCAAAAAGATGTGTTTTAAATTCTTTCACTTAAACCAGAAAACAAAAGCAAGTAACGATTTTTTTTTCATAATTATTACTGACCCAGGCAACGCCGGATATTTTTGCTAGTACTAAATAAACGACTTAACGTTTTTTTATTTCTTTTTTTGCAATAAAGTGACAAAACTATACAAAAAAAAAAAAAAAAAAAAAACACATACATACACACACACACACAAGTTAAATTTATAGGTTTATCAACAAACATGCGACCTTCTTCATTACTGCCTAATTTAAGTGTGTCTGCCAGTGGTAGAAAGGATCGAGAGCTCTAACATACTGATATATAATGAATCATTAATACATTTTGCAAAATTGAATACTGTGGCGAAATATTGTGGACGACTTTCTTATTTCACGCCATCGTTACCAATGTCAACACCCAGACATTTTTATAATATCCCGCCTTTTTTTTTAACTAAAAATAAACTTTCTTTTCTCATCAGGTTCTGTTTTTTTACTTCCTTTTCTAAAAGAAATTATTGTGTTCGCGAAAGAATTTTTACGCAAAAATCGGCCTTCATTTCCATTTTGCTCGCCACCGAATGAATATTGTTTTTTTTCAACCCGACCACACGTGGATATATGCCTAAGAACGTATAGACACCCGAAGTATCCATTTTGACGACCCCGAGTTAACTACAACGAGTTTTCTCGTGACGTCCGGGTACATGTGTGTGTGCGTATGTATCTCGCATAGCTCAAAAATGGTATGTCCTAGAAAGATGAAATTTTGTACGTAGACTCCTAGTGAGGTCTAGTTGTGCACCTCCCCTTTTGGTTGCATTCGTATGTTCCAAAGAGGATCTTTTACACCTTTTTGGGGTAAAATCATTGTCAATTTCAATGCAAACTGAAGTGGTGTTATAATTTGGCAAACATTGGCAATATATCGCCAAGCTTTTGGTCGCCAAGTTTTGTCGCCAACTTGGCAACAAATTTTGCGTTTTTTTTTATTTTTTTAAATCTGGTTTCAATTTGGTCATACTTAAATAGTTAGCCATTGAATC